>NC_141540.1:89395277-89698888 GCF_021556685.1 Rattus norvegicus
GTACAATAAGAACTTCAAGACACTGAGGAAAGAAATTGAAGAAGACCTCAGAAGATGGAAAGATCTCCCATGCTCATGGATTGGCAGGATTAATATAGTAAAAATGGCCATTTTACCAAAAGCAATCTACAGATTCAATGCAATCCCCATCAAAATACCAATCCAATTCTTCAAAGAGTTAGACAGAACAATTTGCAAATTCATCTGGAATAACAAAAAACCCAGGATAGCTAAAGCTATCCTCAACAATAAAAGGACTTCAGGGGGAATCACTATCCCTGAACTCAAGCAGTATTACAGAGCAATAGTGATAAAAACTGCATGGTATTGGTACAGAGACAGACAGATAGACCAATGGAATAGAATTGAAGACCCAGAAATGAACCCACACACATATGGTCACTTGATTTTTGACAAAGGAGCCAAAACCATCCAATGGAAAAAAGATAGCATTTTCAGCAAATGGTGCTGGTTCAACTGGAGGGCAACATGTAGAAGAATGCAGATCGATCCATGCTTATCACCCTGTACAAAGCTTAAGTCCAAGTGGATCAAGGACCTCCACATCAAACCAGACACACTCAAACTAATAGAAGAAAACCTAGGGAAGCATCTGGAACACATGGGCACTGGAAAAAATTTCCTGAACAAAACACCAATGGCTTATGCTCTAAGATCAAGAATCGACAAATGGGATCTCATAAAACTGCAAAGCTTCTGTAAGGCAAAGGACACTGTGGTTAGGACAAAACGGCAACCAACAGATTGGGAAAAGATCTTTACCAATCCTACAACAGATAGAGTCCTTATATCCAAAATATACAAAGAACTCAAGAAGTTAGACCGCAGGGAAACAAATAACCCTATTAAAAAATGGGGTTCAGAGCTAAACAAAGAATTCACAGTTGAGGAATGCCGAATGGCTGAGAAACACCTAAAGAAATGTTCAACATCTTTAGTCATAAGGGAAATGCAAATCAAAACAACCCTGAGATTTCACCTCACACCAGTGCGATTGGCTAAGATCAAAAACTCAGGTGACAGCAGACGCTGGCGAGGATGTGGAGAAAGAGGAACACTCCTCCATTGTTGGTGGGGTTGCAGACTGGTAAAACCATTCTGGAAATCAGTCTGGAGGTTCCTCAGAAAATTGGACATTGAACTGCCTGAGGACCCAGCTATACCTCTCTTGGGCATATACCCAAAAGATGCCTCAACATATAAAAGAGACACGTGCTCCACTATGTTCATCGCAGCCTTATTTATAATAGCCAGAAAATGGAAAGAACCCAGATGCCCTTCAACAGAGGAGTGGATACAGAAAATGTGGTACATCTACACAATGGAATATTACTCAGCTATCAAAAACAACGAGTTTATGAAATTCGTAGGCAAATGGTTGGAACTGGAAAATATCATCCTGAGTGAGCTAACCCAATCACAGAAAGACATACATGGTATGCACTCATTGATAAGTGGCTATTAGCCCAAATGCTTGAATTACCCTAGATCCCTAGAACAAACGAAACTCAAGACGGATGATCAAAATGTGAATGCTTCACTCCTTCTTTAAATGAGGAAAAAGAATACCCTTGGCAGGGAAGGGAGAGGCAAAGATTAAAACAGAGACTGAAGGAACACCCATTCAGAGCCTGCCCCACATGTGGCCCATACATATACAGCCACCCAATTAGACAAGATGGATGAAGCAAAGAAGTGCAGACCGACAGGAGCCGGATGTAGATCGCTCCTGAGAGACACAGCCAGAATACAGCAAATACAGAGGCGAATGCCAGCAGCAAACCACTGAACTGAGAATAGGTCCCCTATTGAAGGAATCAGAGAAAGAACTGGAAAAGCTTGAAGGGGCTCGAGACCCCAAAAGTACAACAATGCCAAGCAACCAGAGCTTCCAGGGACTAAGCCACTACCCAAAGACTATACATGGACTGACCCTGGACTCTGACCCCATAGGTAGCAATGAATATCCTAGTAAGAGCACCAGTGGAAGGGGAAGCCCTGGGTCCTGCTAAGACTGAACCCCCAGTGAACTAGTCTATGGGGGTAGGGCGGCAATGGGGGGAGGGTTGGGAGGGGAACACCCATAAGGAAGGGGAGGGGGGAGGGGGATGTTTGCCGGGAAACCGGGAAAGGGAATAACACTCGAAATGTATATAAGAAATACTCAAGTTAATAAAAAAAAAATTAAAAAAAAAAGATTAGTTCATTATGATGGTTTGTATGAAAGTAAGTATGTGAGGACGTACTGTAAACAAATCAAGAAGAAATATTTAGATTAATTAATTAACTAATTAATTAATTAAACAGATTCAGTATTGACTTATGGTTTTGGTTATTTCTATTATGTACATTGACAGACCAAAGCATGGATGTATTACATAATCTCTTCAAATGTATCAAGATTTTTCACAGCACTCATCAAATCTGTGTGTCAATACATTTACTTCACTAGTTCAGATAACAATAAGTCTAGGTTTTACATCCATGAATATAGGTCCTGAATTTCATACTATGAAAAACAGAATTAGGTTTAGATAAATGTCTCAGGGGGTAATATTCCAGGAACGTACTGAGGACATGAATAATTCTGTGGTACCCATGTTAAGATGGTCATGATAGTTTATATACATCTATAAAGCTAGCATTGATAAAGAAAAGAGCAGAAAATGAAAGATCCCTGCAAGTCCATGGGCTAGTACCCTGAATTATGTGTCACCAAATAGCAAACATTTGTCTCAATAAGGTAGACCATGAGAACTAACAAGCCTAAGGCTGTACACTCATATCCACATAAATGATAAAGAAACGACACACACACACACACACACACACACACACACAAATGCATTTCTACATGCGCACAAACATATAGACACATGCATGCACATGCACATACACACATGGTCGAAAGAAGCAATAATAAGAAATATGGAATTATAATGGAATGAAAGACTATAAATTTCTTCTGATCAGAAACACCAAATAATATTTGAATCACCTATACACATAAAACAAACATGTTTAAATGAGAAAAATGATTAATTTATATTTCTAAATACAAACAAACTACTTCTATATTTGAAAAGAATACACATTAAAGGTAAATAAATGTTACAAGGTTGATATTAAAAGAATAAAAACCAAAAGCTAGTCCTTTCATTGTGATTAATAAATGATGCTTTGTCAAGAAAAGTAGACGTGAGATAAATTGTGTAGGAAATAATTGAATTGAATAATAAGCAAAAGATCTCTGTTGGGTTTGCAGGACCCAGTCCTTTCTGTACCACCACGATCCCATTTCAGCTTGACAGGTCAATCTAGCGTTCTCTTCTACCATCATTACAAGTAATTATCGCATTTTGTTTCTTCTAGATAACTATGGCCCTACCTCGCAACTTCCACACAAACAAAATTGTGAACATTTTCTACAATATTTTCTCAGCTACTGTTTCTCCTGAGAATTCCTTACTGAATTTTGCAGGCAAAATGACAGTTCCCCTCAGGGGTTTGGCCAGCAATGTACCACCGTGTGCTAGGAATGTATTGATTACCTGCACCTCCAGGACACTGTGAACCATGCTGGGCTCTACCCTCTGTTCCCTTTACAATGAGAGAGCACAGGGCTCTATAAACTTAATTGTCACACAGGGATAACAGATTGCTGCATGAAGAAAGTCGAATACATTAGAAATCAAACTCAAACAACTGTGTTACCAAATCCCTCTAAAGTCTACCTGATACCTCAAAGGATAAGCATAATATTAAGGAAACAACTGTATATGTTTATTTTCACTTATACTTCCTCCTTCTATTAGTCATCTGTCTATTCAATTAACTACTCACAAGTTAGTATCTGTTGAGTAATTAGAGTACCCAATTATGTAGCAGACCTCGGGTAGTAATTGCATTACCATCAAACTTTGCTTAAGCAGAGTTCTGTATTTCTACATTTCCTTACCCTGATTCCCTGCACATGGTTCTCTAGCTTGTCATGTGTATGTTGTGTCTAAGGAATACTGCCAACTTCTCCACATCACTAAATTCATTCCATCACCAAGCTCACTCCATTAGTCCACAATGTCATTATACTATTGCATCCTCCTCTTGGTGTGTATCTTAGCAAAATGCTTTTTGACCCAGAATCCCATACAACAGAAAAACTGATATCTTAAAGTAGTAAAATTCAGAACACACTACCATCTTTCTCCAGTGTTTCAACTACTTCCAATAATCTAACGCCTACCCCAGTGGGCCCCCTAATTATCCCCTAGCATTTTTGTGAGCTTTAACCTAACTATAATTGCTTTCTTTCTTGTATGAAACACTACACTAAGCCTAGACTTGAAAATCTTAGCTTTGGCTAGCTTTCTTTTTTCTTTAATTTGTTGGTCAGTGGAGATGTTCTTTCCCAGCTCTCAGAGATTACTTTGTTATACTTGAAAAGATATCTTATTGCTCACTTTATTTGAAACAGATCTCTGTTTTTCTATCTCATCTTTTTTGTCTAGTGTGAAATAATTTCTTTGTATATCACTTGTGATTTTGCATTGTTTTGTCTTTTATGATGAAAGTAGGCACTAAGAAGGTTGAGTTGTTTGGTTAATCATAGATTATTATAGAGTCCTTGGCATGTAATTTAGTTTTTATCACATAGAAAAAGATGAAAAGAATATGCCAGAGCAACTTTATTAACAGGACAATCAGATAGAGATTCGTTATGAAATATCCATTCATTCAACAATTGTTTGCTAATCACCTGTATGTATGGTGTTATTCAATAAGGATAGAAAGAATTAATGAAAGATGTTACTTTCAAGTAGTTCCATGACAATTAGATTTTTCATAAATTCTACATAATTCTAAATAAAAGATACAGAACAAAGTGTGAACAATAAAGGGGTGGCAGAGATCTACAAAGATAGGCACCAGGAAGAAGTGCACATGTGTACATTATTAAGACTTGATGACAAAGTTAACCTTATGAACATAGGGAGTGTAGTGTGCTGGGAGACAAGAGTAGAGTTAAAGCAAGTCTCTAACTGGGGGATACCAATACAAAAGTAGAGGTAATTAATAATCGACTGACCTGACCTGAGTTTTCACCAATGGTAGAGATATGCATCAAAAGTGAATATTGAACATAGGATCGAATACAAATTCTTATATTGGGATGTGAGTATATCAAATCATGGACAAAAGACTTACAAATTCAGTAATCCCATGCACTTTTAGTTTATGTGTTTGGGATGTCTGATGTTTTGAATATAGAACTCACTAATCCATGGATACTATATTATTATTATAAATCACATTCCTTACTAAACTTCATGATATGTTATTATTTTTCATTATATTCGCACTATATTAATAAGCTTTCATGGAATTTACATAGGGGAACGGTTAAGTAACAAGAATGGTAGTCTAACCTTTTATCTAAATGATTTCATTTATAGCTGAAGTATTACTAAATGAGGGAAAGCTTAATGACTCTTACTTTAATAGGAAGTTAAGCATATATTATATATATATTGCATATTCCATATAGTTTTCATTTTTATAATTGATAATGTGAGCAGAGAACACGTTAAGTTCTTTAACCATATCTTTGCTAGCTTTCATATATACTCCACTTTTTTATTTTTACTACTGCCCTGGAGAACTTCATAATTTGATTTATACTATAGCTATACAAACATGGATTTTAATGAAGTATGCATCGATTAAGGATGATTATAGTTTCACACTATCTTGGTATTTGTGGTAGCTAGTTTTTGTCAACTCAATGTAAACTATAGTCAACTTGAAAGAGGGACCTCAGGTGAAAACTTGTTCCCATCAGATTGGCCTAAATGCAAGTGTGCAGGAACACTGCCTGATTAATGATGTTGAAGGGCCCTGCCCACTGTGGGAGGTGACACTCTTGATGAATGGCCTTGGATTCTATAAGAAAGCAAACCAAGCAATTCATTGGAAGCTAGCTGCTTACAGAATTCATTCAGAATTTCTGCTATACTTCCTGCCTTCAGTTTCTTGTCATGACTTCCTTCATGATGGACTGTAATCAGGACATTTACGTGAAATAAACCCTGTACTCATCACATTAGCTTTGTCAGTCAGTGTACTCTCACAGTAACAAAAAAGAACTCAGTATATTATGTAACTCAAAAAAAATATGGCATTTCTGTGAATAGTTTTTAACAGAATTTTTCAAAACAAATTAAGTTCCAAATATTGTACATTTATTTATAGATGTTCCACTGGATAAAAAGAAAAGGTCTAGGATAGAAAAAAATTACTTATTTTTTTTCTTTTTGGATCTCATTTTTCGACTATAGTTTTAAAATTGCTAAATGTAAATCAATGTTTTAAGAAATTATGTAAATGAAAGTCTGTCCTAATCTTACTGATAGTAAATTTGATTATAAAAAATAACTAGAAATTTTAAGTCAGACAAATACACTTAGTAAGTCTGAACCCAGATGTAACATTGAATATATTGGGTTGTACTTGCATTATAAAATGCATTTCTTAGTTTATAGCAAGTCTTTATTTGCATGGGTCAAATGTTTAATCCTGTTATGAATGTGACCAATTTTCGATGAAGAGACATGCTGTTTTTAATTTTCAACAAAGGTAACTGGAAGTGTAAATATGCTAATATTTTTATTCAGATTGCTTGAAATATAATTCAATATCTATAAACATAAATCAAAGTTTCATTTGGGCATAGACAGTGAACCTAAAAGCAAAAATGATGAAAAGCAATTGAACATTTTGAAATCTAGTATTGAGAAATGTGAAAATGAATATGCAGTCTTTGGCAGCCTCAGTGTGAGTTAACATTCTGTGGAAGTCACAGCCATAGGAGATTCTGTTTATGTGCACTGTGAATTGCCTGCTGGGAGGTTTCTATCTCATCAGGTCCCTGGAAGATGTTAAATCAAGGGCACAAAAATGCAAACACAAATTGATCTTTATGTTATTTCATTGGCATTATAGATCAATGTAACAGGGAACAAACTAAAAAGACTTAACTACAGAGTATAAACACTAGAAGAATTGCTGTCAGTCCTGGGAGCCTAGTTTGAATAATTCATAAAATGGGATTCACAGTCTTAAATGTCCAAAAAAAAAAAAGAAAAAAATAGATTAGCAAAGAAAAATATAAAAGCAAAAATAGAGAGTCTTGGAGTCAAGTGAACAAATTAGTGTTATGAAGTAACCCAGGAGCTGGAAAAGATGATTAAGATATTAAATATGTTTTCCAGCAAGAGGACTGATGGAGTTTATATATGCTACCTAGATGAAGGGCACATACCTAATATAAAACATGTTAGATTTATAAAGTATTAGCAAGAGTCATGTAAAATACAACTATAATAAAATATCTAAATATTCAAAATGTCTTTAGTCATAAGGCCTAAAGATTGTTCTATGCTAGATAGTACAAAGAATTTCATATATAATGTAAAACACTAAGGGTCTGAATCATCATGTATTTGGAAGCTACATAGGTGCGTGCGTGTGTGTGTGTGTGTGTGTGTGTGTGTGTGTGTGTGTGTGTGTGTGCAAGTCACACAGTTCTTACCTAAAGTAGATGAGAGATAGTTAAATTTGGAACTAAATATGTGTGACTATAGACTAGTTAACTATCCCCTGGGACACAGGTACATTTACCTTCCATTATCCAGTGTGGTAATATTTCATTAAGTTTAAATAATAATAAAACAAAGAAGACCATTTATCAAGAAAGTCAACAGACATATTAGTAGAAATATCAGGTTAGCTTGTAAGAGCAAAGCCAGTTAACCTTGGCTATAGGCTTCATATATTGTCTGATAGCATTCATAGTTTCTGAATTGGTGGAAGCTAGGTGAAACTTCATATATTCCAAATGGTTTATCTAATAATTGCAAGAATGTTAGGCCATATTACAGATGTAGATATGTGTGTGTGTGTGCACATGCATGTTTGTGTGTATGAATACACATAGGTTAATTGTAGTCTAAGATTATTTTATTCTACACTGGCAGCATTGGCCATATCCACTAAATCAATGAATATACATTGTATATACAGTAGAAACGGTTTTGTAGGTGTAACTAAATTTCTAGGAATTTGTATTCAGATAAATAAAATGAGATTTATTTTAAGACTGCTCTGACAATATTTTCCAGTCTAATTTTTCTATACAAAAGTCAATTTAACAGTTCACAAATGCCATGGTCTTACTAGAAAATACTTCTATTTCAAGCTTCATTACATTACTCTTAGTTACTGTTATTCATGTTTCTGTAGACTTCAAATTGCTCATTCATTGGATCTCCCAGTACGGCAGGTCTTTGTGCAGCTTGACACTTTGAATAGGGCCATAGATGAATTACTCTCATTACATGTTTTATCATCTTACTAAAGTGATGATTCAAGATCATACTTTGCTGTCCTGTTCTTAGCTCCAGATCACTTTAACTCACTGAATTTTTTCTTGTGGGTGCGTGGGTGTGTGTTGTGTCTGTTTTATATTCTTATCCCTTAAATATCTCAATTTTCTCATGATTCATATATGCTGAAATCGTCTCTTCTAGTTTAATCATTTTTATTGAATTATTATATTTATTTACATTCCAAATGTTGCCACTTCCTGGTACTCCTGCCTAGGGTGCTTCACCCCATTTCTACCTCCCCTTTGTCTCCAAATCAAACATTTGTTTCTTTCAACATTCCTAATCTCAGTCATTTTTTATCATCAGTGTTCTCTGTCCACATAATTTTTCATCATCCATATACAATGCCTGTGGATAAGAAGTCTCTCATTCTGCTAATGTCCTTCTGAAAAATAACTCAAACCCAGGATAATTCTGTTGGCCACTTTAGTATATTGAATTCCACTGAGAGAAGAAAATTACCACCCTTTTAGGTAAAGCCTCCATGCTGGTTTAAATGAGAAAGACAACCTTACACTAATATGTTGGAAGGTTTCATACTCAATTGGTGTAACTGTTTGGGAAGGAGTGTGGCCTTGTTTGAGGAAGTATGGTCTTGTTAGAAAATGTGTATCACTCTGGGTGAGCCTTGAGGTTCAAAATCCTGTGGATTCCCTGTTAAAACTTTTTCCATCTGCCTAGTGCATCAAATGTAAGCTTTCACTCTTGCCCCACCCAGCACCATGGTTGACTGCTAGCAGAGATGCCTTCCCTTCTATGGTAATTATGGGCTCTGATACATTGTAATTGTTAGCCCTAAATTAAATTTTATTTATTTATTTTATAATATTTAAATATTATTTTAAAAAATAATAGCTGCTCTTGTCATGGTGTCACTAGTGCAGCTTCCACATCAAAACAGCAAAACAGGATCAGCTAGAAACTTTTTTTTTCCGGGGCTGGGGACCGAACCCAGGGCCTTGCGCTTGCTAGGCAAGTGCTCTACCACTGAGCTAAATCCCCAACACTAGCTAGAAGCTTTTGACTGAACCACTACAGCCTTCTTGCAGCCCACACTCTCCTACATTCTATGCTTCAAACTCTTCCTCAAAATGTACATGGGACCTGGCTTCTTATGATTAGCACAGCTCTTCTCATTCAGCTCTTTAGTAGTTTCTTTATGTTCTTTGGGTAAAATGAAATCAGACATGTTTCCCAGCTGTAACGTATGACCACTTCTCTCAACAATTTAGCTCCAAACCTCCAAAATCCCAACCTCACAGGAACTATGATCCAAATGGTATAGTTTGTTAGTTCTTCAAATTACAAATAAATTTGTTGTTTTGTATTTTTATATTCTTCCTCTTATTTTGACTATATCACTTTTCATCTACCTTAAATCCCTTCAACACCATTCTATATATCTTCCTGATGTCCATTAGCTCTCTTAGATTTTTTTTATTTACTTCATGATTATAACTATCACTGAGTGGCCTTCCTGTCCCTCTAGATACTGTATCTATGTGTTTTTATAAAGTCCCAACTACTTTGTTTCATTTTGTAACTGAGTTTCTCTGAAAGGATTTTACTTAAATATAATCAGTCACTTTTAGAGATCAAGAATCTTTTTGAGGCACAGAAATGTGTCTTTTGGGATTCTTATATTTTTTATTGATTTTTATTTTATTTTTTGCCTTAATTTAGATCATTTGTTTTTATTTTATTTTTATAGGATATTTCATTTATTTACATTTCAAATGTTATTATCCCCTTTTCCAGTTTCCCTCTGGAAACCCTGTATCCCATCCTTCCTCACCCTGCTTCTGTGAGGGTGCTCCCCCACCTACCCGCCCACTTCCATCTCACTTGCTGACCTTTCCCTACACTGGGGCATCGAGCCTTCCAAAAACAAGAGCCATATCCTTCAATTGATGTCCAACAAGGCCTTCCTCTGCTACATATGCACCTAGAGCCATGGATCCCTCCATGTGTACTCTTTGGCTGATGGTTTAGTCCCTGGGATCTCTGTGGGATCTGGTTGGTGATATTGTTGTTCTTCCTATGGGTTAAAACCACCTTCAGCTCTGTCAGTCCTTTCTCTAACTCCACCACTGGGGACCGTTTGCTCAGTCTCATGGTTGTCTGCGAGCATCCACCTCTGTATTTGTCAGAGTCTGACAGAACCTCTCAAGAGAAAGCTATATCAGGTTCCTATCAGTAAGCACTTCTTGGAATCCTCAATCGTGTCTGTGTTTGATGTCTGTATATGGGATAGATTACCAGGGGCAGAAGTCACTGGATGGGCTTTCCTTCAGTCTCTGGTCCACACTTTGTCTCCTTATTTCCTCCCGTGAGTGCTTTGTTCCTTCTTCTAAGAAAAACTGAAGCACCCACATTTTTGTCTTTCTTCTTGCGCTTCATTTGATCTGTGAATTGTATTTTGGCCATTCCTAGCTTTTGAGCTAATATCCAAATTTCCTTGACTTCACACCAAGTGTGATCTTTTGTGACTGGGTTCCCTCACTCAGCATCATATTTTCTAGTTCCATCCATTTGCCTAAGAATTTCATGAAGTCATAATTTTTAATAGCTGAGTAGTACTCCATTGTGTAAATGTACCTCATTTTCTGTGCCCATTCCTCTGTTGAAAGACATGTGGGTTCCTTCTAGCTTCTGGCTATTATAAATAAGTCTGCTACCTTGTTATATGTTGGGAGCATCTTTTGGGTATATGTCCAGGAAAGGTATAGCTGGGTCCTCAGGTAGTACTATGTCCAATTTTCTGAGGCACCAACACACTGATTTCCAGAATGGTTGCACAGCTTGTAACCCACCAACAATGGAAGAGTATTCCTCTTTCTCCAAATCCCCACCAGCATCTGCTGACACCTGAGGTTTTTTTTACCCCCATAGGATATTTTATGTATTTACATTTCAAATATTATCCCCTTTCCACCTGTTTCTATGAAGATGTTACCACTCCCACCCACCCACTCCCACCCATCTACTCCCACCTCAATACTCTGCAATTCCCATAAACTGGGGAAATGAGCCTTCCCAAGACCAAGGGCTTTTCTTCCTGCGGATGATGCCATCCTCTGCTACATATGTTGCTAGAACCATAAGTCCCTCCATGTGTACTCTTTGGTTGCTGGTTTAGTCCCCAGGACCTCTGGGGCATCTGGTTAGTTGATATTGCTGTTCTTCCTATGAGGTGGCAAACCTCTTCAGCTCCTTCAGTCCTTTCTCTAACTCCTTCATTGGAGTCCATGTGCTCAGTCTGATAGTTAGCTGCAAGCATCCTCTCTGTATCAGGAAGGACTGGTGTGAGGTGAAACCTTAGGGTTGTGGTGATTTGCATTTCCTTGATGACTGAGAATGTTGAACACTTCTTTAGGTGGTTCTCAACCATTCTGTATTTCTCAGTTGAGAATTCTTTGTTTAACTCTGTACTCCATTAATTAATAGGCATATTTGATTCTTGGGCGTCTAACTTCTTAAGTTCCTTGTATATATTGATTACATATTTGAAATAAATAAATCAAAATATAACTCTTTGCAGATGATATGATAGTATACTTAAGTGACCCAAAAAATTTCACCAGAGAACTTCTAAAATTGATAAACAACTTCAGCAAACTTGTTGGATATAAAATTAATTCAAACAAAGCAGTAGCCTTCCTCTACTCAAAGGATAAACAGGTTGAGAAAGAAATTGCAAAAATGATACCCTTAACAATAGCCACAAATAAAATAAGATACCTCAGAGTGACTCTAACCAAGCAAATTAAAGATCTGTATGACAAGAACCTTATGTCTCTGAAGGAAGAAATTGAAGAGGATATCAGAATATGGAAAGATGTCCCATGCTAATGGATTGGAAGGATTAATATAGTAAAAATGACCATCTTGCCAAAAGCAGTCTACAGATTCAATGCATCAAAATTCCAACTCAATTATTCATAGTGTTAGAAAGAGCAATTTGCAAATTCATTTGGAATAACAAAAAACAAAGGATAGAAAATACTGTCCTCAACAATAAAAGAACTTGGGAAATCACTATCCCTGACCTCAAACTATATTACAGAACAATCGTAATTTAAAAAAACTGCATGGTATTGGTACAGAGACAGGCAGGTAGATCAATGGAATAGAATTGAAGACCCAGAAATGAACCCACACACCTATGGTCACTTGATCTTTGACAAAGGAGCTAAAACTATCCAGTAGAAAAAAGACAGAATTTTCAACAAATGGTGCTAGTTCAATTGCTGGTCAATATGTAGAAAAATGCAAACTGATCCATTCTTATTGCCTTGTACAAAGTTCAAGTCCAAGTGGATCAAGGACCTCCACATAAAACCAGATAAAGTGAAATTAATAGAGAGCCCCGAAAACATGGGCACAGGGGGAAATTCCCTGAACAGAACACCAATGGCTTATGCTCTAAGAAAGGACAAATGGGACCTCACACAATTGTAAAGCTTTTGTAAGTCAAAGTACCCTGTCAATAGAACAAAAAGGCAACCAACAGATTGGAAAAATGACTTTTGGGTTTCTAATCAGCAAACATTTCTTCTAGTAACTGATGACCCTAAAGTTGAATACTATAAAAGTCCTCCATAAATACAGGCTGAGTTAAGTCTGTAGTAAATAAATACAGATGTTCATCACGAACACCTTCATAATGCCAACTCAGCTTTGCTTTACTCAAATGTCGACATGTGCAAGAAAAAAATCAAAAAGCAGAATTCTTACTGTTTTCATGTTACATATGAAAATAAGAGATTTGGATTTAAAACAATACTACAAATACCAACATATTTTTGTTAAACAGAATTAAAATCGACTACAGAATTCCTATAGTATCCATAATTTTTTAAATTAGAGTCTTTCATAATTTTAAATGATTTCTGAAAGTCCAATAAGTTACTACATGTGTTTATATACTTAAAGTAAACAATTCATATCTCATAACCATGGTACAAAACCCTAAACAGTATAGTTTATGAATCAACATGGAAATCTTTTAGGTACAAAACAGAATATCAGAGTTTCATTGAATGGCTAAATTATGAAAATCATGTAGAATTCTAAAAATTAACACAAAATTTAATCTCTTGTAAATCTTCTAACATCACATTGCTTATAGAAAATATTCAAATCATTGCTCAAAATAGTGTTAAGCAAATTCAAGTTCTCTATTTTGAAACACAGAACATTAAGTTGGTTTCCTTAAAATGTATGAAATTCCTCACATTTCCATATATTTCTGAGTAATGGCTTAAATATTTTATCCAAACCTGATTACTCATTATCAAAGAGATTCAACTCTTATGCTTGTATCTGGTTAATCCCAGAATTATGTTTATCTGGGGGTATATTTTCCTGAAGTCTAAATCCACCATTTAAAAGGGAGAGGGGGACTAACTTCTTTGGAAATAACTTGAGCATTAACATATGTTTTCCCTCAAAGATTGAGTCTCTAGGGGTAACAGCTGGGAAGCCATCTGCAAGTTAAATGAAGTTCCAATAGCAAATGCATGTCAGTTATATAGAACAGAGCCACAAAGTTCAGATTAGGTCAGAACTAATTAGTAAAATAGAAACTAGGTTAGTTTTCAGTAGATTCTCTGAAAACAATAATATGGGAGAGATTTAATACCATGTACTGTATATGAGAAATGACTAAATTAACTCTATGATGAGGTACATCCATGCAAATTTCCATTCATTCATTCATTCATTCACTCACTCACTCATCCAGCAGGTATTTAGTGATTGCACCATGATAGACAACAAGCAGGATAGAGGTCACTGCTTTTGCAGAATACTCTTTAGGCATGTATATTTCTGCACTCTGTAAGTTAGGACACAGTCTATACATGTGATAGATTATCCCTCCTATGCTGACAGGAACCTGATATAGCTGTCTCCTGAGAGTCTCTGCCAGAGCATGACAAATACAGAGGTGAATGCTTGCAGCCAACCATTGAACTGAGCAAAGGGTCCCCATTAGAGGAGTTGGAGAAAGGTTTGAAGGAGCTTAAAGGGTTTGCAACCCCAACAACAATACCAACCAACTAGAGCTCCCAGGAACTAAACCACAATCCAAGGAGTACACATAGATAGACCCATGGTTCCAGCTGCATATATAGCAGGGTATGGCCTTGTGAGGCACCAAAGGGAGGAGAAGTCCTTGATCCTGCTGAGGCTAGACGCCCTCCCCCACCCCCAGTGTAGGGGAATGTCAGGGCAGGGAGGAGAGAAGGGGTAGATGGATGTGTGGAGCAACACCCTCATAGAAGGAGGAAGGAAATCGGATGGGGGGGTTGGATAGGAAACCAGGAAAAGCGATAACATTTGAAATGTAATTTAAATTTAAATATCCAATAAAAAAGGAGCAAAAGAGTGATATCTAACAGTTTGTGGACAATGATCTTCAGCTAACTTATAATTAATCAGAGAGTAATCTTTCTAGGCTTGTCTGATTTGGCCAGATGAAGTCTTAAAATAGATTATTTTCATTGATATTAGTGAAACAACATGCTACAGGAATAACTGTCATGTGACAGAACATCAGAACATCAAACAACGTTTAGAACCTGAAAACTTCATTTCAAACTGTACATCTAACAATGAGAATCTTGGAATATGGTTGCCAAATTAACCTTGGTAAGACTATAATGAGAGGATCTTATTAATCCATCCCCATGTCAGAATAAAACAGGTTAAGGTATATGAGTAATAAATTTAAATAAAATTGGAATGAACTCAGATCAGACATCCCTCTCCCACTATATATTTGTGATAAATTAGACTTCTATCACCAGTATAAAGCATGAGATCAGTATAATTCTTACAACAAAATTTAAAAGTAATCTTAAATGGACATTTGTATTAACTTTATGGTTGCATAGCAATATAATTTCTGGAAAAAAATAAAAATTAAATGTTGCAACCATTAAAATAACTTTCAGTTTTTAAAATATTAGGTAAGTAGTCATTTATGATAACCATTTTGGAAATGCATTAAAGTGGCTTTTCCTTGAGAAGGCACATAAAAGTTGTAGGTACAACACTTCTATTATCATTGCTCACAGCTTGTGTTCACAGCTATGTTCCAAGCAAGAGTAGTCCTCTCTTCCATTATTATGTAAAACATCTTCATAAATACTCTAGTCTTCTATTTCTAGTGTTTTTGTTTTACTTTTCAATTTATAGAGTTTTATAGATATTATATGTCCATTCTATTTGACATTAAATTTGTGCTGATATCTTTAGCCAAATCTTTGTAAGTTCTTTGCATAAATAACTATGTTTTATGTCAAAATAAAAGAAGTAAAAATTTAATGTACATGGCATCTATGAAATAGTAAAAGTGACATAAATTGCTAGAAAGTGAAAATTCGCAGATGCAACTAATTTGCTTAATTTTAAAATATAGATTTAACAGATGTCCTCATTAATTCAGAGGAGTCTTATTTCATGAGAGGCACTATTTTGATAGAGAAGAATAAATAGAATTGATATATTAACTTTGAATTATCCAAACAATCTATACTTCAAAGTTAAAACTGTTCATATCTAAATTGTATTTTTGGAATTATGTACAATATTATCTTGATAGAATACTTTACTCTTTGGGAAAATATTAGAGCTTTGATTATATCAAGTTTGTCAAGATACAATAGTAGCTCAGTGGATTACTTGAGGAAATATAACAAGGTAGAACCAGGCCTGGTATAATTGAAAAATGAACATAGATGGATAACACATTTATTGCTATGAAGCAATACTTCCACATTTGATTTCTTACCATTATAACTTTTTGAAACACAAAGGCTTGTGTGTTTGGAATGTAACTCAGCTATAAGGCATTTGCCTGTCAAGTACAAGGCCCTATGTTCACGCTCAGTAAAAAGAGCAAACAAATGAAAAATAGCAATGAAAAAATTTAAGTGTCTTGAAATTATATTTACTAAGAAATTATTTTCTAGCATGGAGATATCAGCTTACAAATGTCTACTAAAATGCTCACAGTGCCTAGTCCCATGTGCAACTATATAGCAGGTTGGTAATGTATTCAATAAAGCCTTGAACTTCCGGTTTCTGCCTGCCCCCAGAGCTGACCCAGTCACACAGCTTTCTGTACCCAAATATTGTGGGGCAAAGGCTGAACTCTCAGAAGCGTGGACAATGTCGAGAGCTCAGGGGAGACCTCTACTTCTGCTGACATTCCTAGCCCAAGCAGAACCCACCTAGTGCCCTCTGGACACAGGAACCTAGAAGCAGTCAGGGGCAGGACCTTACAGTTTCTGCCTGTGCCCAGAGCTGAAAGCCACTCTCCACGAACACTGACACACCTGAGGGAAGAGGTAAGACCAAATCTTCTCTTCCAAGCAAACCACCTGGAGCCTTTAGGACACACAAACCCAGGAGCAGTCTGGAACAGGATCCTTCCAGGTTCTGCCTGCTCCCATCGCTGACACGGTTCCACAGCTCTCTGATCCCAGATCCACAAGTATACAGGAGTGCTGGAACACAAGCTTACAGAGGGGTCAAGCCACTCTCTGAGACAGCAAGACTAGCTAACACGAGAAGCAAACTGATGGCAAGAGGAAAAAAAAGCAACAGAAACCAAGACTGCTTGGCATCATCAGACTCCAGTTCTCCCACCAAAGCAAATACTGGATACCCCAAAACACCAGAAAAACAAGATTTGGATTTAAAAGCACATTTTATGATGATGATAGAGAACTTTAAGAAGGACATAAATGATTCTCTTAAAGAAGTATAGGACAGCACAGGTAAATAGGTAGAAGCCCTTAAAGAGGAAGCACAAAATTCCTTAAAGAATTACCGAAAAACACAACCAAACAGGTGAAGGCATTGAACAAGATCATCCAAGATCTAAAAAGGGAAAAAGAAACAATAAAGAAAGCACAAAGGGAGACAAACCTAGGAAAACCTAGGAAAAAGATCAGGAGTCATAGATGCAAGCATCAACAGCAGAATACAACAAAACACCAATGGCTTCTGCTCTAAGATCAAGAATCGACAAATGGGATCTCATAAAACTGCAAAGCTTCTGTAAGGCAAAGGACACTGTGGCTAGGACAAAACGGCAACCAACAGATTGGGAAAAGATCTTTACCAATCCTACAACAGATAGAGGCCTTATATCCAAAATATACAAAGAACTCAAGAAGTTAGACCGCAGGGAAACAAATAACCCTATTAAAAAATGGGGCTCAGAGCTAAACAAAGAATTCACAGCTGAGGAATGCCGAATGGCTGAGAAACACCTAAAGAAATGTTCAACATCTTTAGTCATAAGGGAAATGCAAATCAAAACAACCCTGAGATTTCACCTCACACCAGTGAGAATGGCTAAGATCAAAAACTCAGGTGACAGCAGATGCTGGCGAGGATGTGGAGAAAGAGGAACACTCCTCCATTGTTGGTGGGATTGCAGACTGGTAAAACCATTCTGGAAATCAGTCTGGAGGTTCCTCAGAAAATTGGACATTGAACTGCCTGAGGATCCAGTTATACCTCTCTTGGGCATATACCCAAAAGATGCCTCAACATATAAAAGAGACACGTGCTCCACTATGTTCATCGCAGCCTTATTTATAATAGCCAGAAGCTGGAAATAACCCAGATGCCCTTCAACAGAGGAATGGATACAGAAAATGTGGTACATCTACACAATGGAATATTACTCAGCTATCAAAAACAACGAGTTTATGAAATTCGTAGGCAAATGGTTGGAACTGGAAAATATCATCCTGAGTGAGCTAACCCAATCACAGAAAGACATACATGGTATGCACTCATTGATAAGTGGCTATTAGCCCAAATGCTTGAATTACCCTAGATCCCTAGAACAAACGAAACTCAAGACGGATGATCAAAATGTGAATGCTTCACTCCTTCTTTAAATGAGGAAAAAGAATACCCTTGGCAGGGAAGGGAGAGGCAAAGATTAAAACAGAGACTGAAGGAACACCCATTCAGAGCCTGCCCCACATGTGGCCCATACATATACAGCCACCCAATTAGACAAGATGGATGAAGCAAAGAAGTGCAGACCGACAGGAGCAGGATGTAGATCGCTCCTGAGAGACACAGCCAGAATACAGCAAATACAGAGGCGAATGCCAGCAGCAAACCACTGAACTGAAAATAGGACCCCCATTGAAGGAATCAGAGAAAGAACTGGAAGAGCTTGAAGGGGCTCGAGACCCCCTATGTACAACAATGCCAAGCAACCAGAGCCTCCAGGGACTAAGCCACTACCTAAAGACTATACATGGACTGACCCTGGACTCTGACCCCATAGGTAGCAATGAATATCCTAGTAAGAGCACCAGTGGAAGGGGAAGCCCTGGGTCCTGCTAAGACTGAACCCCCAGTGAACTAGACTGTGGGGGGGAGGGCGGCAATGGGGGGAGGGTTGGGAGGGGAACACCTATAAGGAAGGGAGGGGGGAGGGGGATGTTTGCCCGGAAACCGGGAAAGGGAATAACACTTGAAATGTATATAAGAAATACTCAAGTTAATAAAAATAAAAACAAAACAAAACAAAACAAAACAACAACAACAACTACAACAACAAAAAACCCCAAAGACTAGCTTCAAAGCTAGACTGCATACTGGGATCTTGGACAGAGTGCTACCCTTCAGCTAATTTTCCCAGAATAATTAGGCTTAAAAAAAAAAAGAAATAGAAGAGAGAATCTCAGGGGCAGGAAATACCATAGAAAACATTGACAAAATGTCAAAGAAAGTGTAAAACACAAAATGCTCCTACCCAAAATATCCAGGAAATCCAGGACACAATGAGAAGATCAAACATAAAGATAATGAGTATAGGAGAGAGTGAAGACTCCCAATTTTAAAGGGCCAGTAACATTTTCGACAAAATTATAGAAGAAAACTTCCCTAACCTAAAGAAAAGATGCCCATAAACACAAAAGTAGCATACAGAACTCCAAATAGTTGGACCAGAAAAGAAATTCCTCCTGTCACATAATAGTCAAAACACCAAATGCACAAAGCAAAGAAAGAATATTAAAATCAATAAGGGAAAAAGGTCAAGTAACATATAAAGGCAGACCTGAAGAATTATATCAGACTTCTCACCAGAGACTATGAAAACAAGAAGATACTGGGCAGATAACATACAGAACCAAAGAGAACACAAATGTCAGCCCCGGCTTCTAAAAACAGAAAAACTCGCAATTAACATAGATGGAGAAACCAAGACTTTCCATAACAAAACAAATTTACACAATATCTTTCCACAAATCCAGTCCTGCAAAGGATAATAGAAGAGAAAAATCCAACACAAGGAGGGAAACTAACTCCTAGGAAAAGCAAAAAATAATCACTTTGAGGGAAACCCAAGAAAACCACTCAAACATAACTCTCCCTCTAATAACAAAAATAACAGGAACAAAAATCATTATTCCTTAATATCTCTTAACTCAGTGGACTAAATTCCCCAATAAAAAGCCATACTCCAACAGAATGGAAATGTAAAGAGGAACCAGCATTTTGCTGCATATAGGAAACACACCTCAGTGACAAAGACAGATACTACATCAGAGTAAAATGTTGGAAAAAAATTTTCAAAGGAAATGGTCCCACGAAACAAGCTTGAGTAGCCATTCTAATATCCACTAAAATCAACTTTTTAAAAAAATTATGGACTGGAGAGATGGCTCAGTGGTTAAGGGCACCGGCTGCTCTTCCAAAGGTCTTGAGTTCAAATCCCAGCAACCACATGGTGGTTTACAACCATCAGTAATGAGATCTGATGCCCTCTTCTGGTGTGTCTGAAGACAAAGACAGTGTACTCAACATAAATAAAATAAATAAATCTTTTAAAAAATTTATTAGATATATTCCTTTATTTACATTTCAAATGTTATTCCCCTTCCCAGTTTCCTGTCCATAAGCCCCCTTTCTCTCCCCTCCCCATCAACCATATGGGTATTCCCCCTATACTTCCTCCTTACTGCTCCCCCATATTCCCCTGCACTGGGGGTCCAGCCTTGGAAGGACCAAGGGCTTCCCCTTCCACTGGTGCCCCAACAAGGCTATTCTCTGCTACTTATGCAGTTGGAGCCCTGGGTCAGTCCAGGTATAATATTTTGGCAGTGGTTACGTCCCTGGAAACTCTGGTTGGTTGGCATTATTGTTTTTATATGGTTGCAAGCTCCTTCAAATCTTTCAATATTTCCTCTAATTTCCCCCAAGGGGTTCCTGTTCTCAGTTCGGTGGTTTGCTGCTAGCATTGACCTCTGTATTGGACATGCTCTGGATGTGTCTCTCAGGAAAGATCTGTATCTGGTCCATTTCAGCATGCAGTTTTTAGCTTCATCAATTTTACCTCGTTTTGGTGGAGATATATATGCCTCATGTGGGGCAGGCTTTGAATGGCCATTCCTTGAGTCGCTGCTCTAAACTTTGCTTCCATATCCCCTCCTATGGATATTTTTTCCCCTTTTAAGAAGGAGTGGGAGCATTCACATTTTGGTCATCCTTCTTCTTGAGCTTCCTGTGGTCTGTGGATTGCATCTGGGGTATTTTGAGCTTCTTGGCTAATATCCACTTATCAATGAGTGCATACCAGGTGTGTTTTTCAGTATTTGAGTTACCTCACTCAGGATGATATTTTCTAGTTCATTCCATTTGCCTATGAATTTCAAGAAGTCATTGTTCTTGACAGCTGAGTAGTACTCCATTGTGTAGATGTACCATATTTTTTTAATCCATTCCTCTGTTGAAGGGCATCTGGGTCCTTTCCAGCTTCTGGCTATTATAAATAAGGGTGCTATGAACATAGTGGAGCATGTGTCTTTGTTGTATGTTGGAGCATCTTTTGGGTATATGCCCAAAAGAGGTATAGTTGGGTCCTCAGGCAGTAGAATGTCCAATTTTCTACTGATTTCCAGAGTGGTTGTACCAGTTTGCAATCCCACCGACAATGGAAGAGTGTTCCTCTTTCACCCCTCTTCGTCAGCATCTGCTGTCACCTGAATTTTTTTTCTATTTTTTTTTATTAACTTGAATATTTCTTATTTACATTTCGAGTGTTATTCCCTTTCCCGGTTTCGGGGCAATCATCCCCCTAATCCCTCCCCCTCCCCTTCTTTATGAGTGTTCCCATCCCCATCCTCCCCCCATTGCCGCCCTCCCACCAACAATCACGTTCACTGGGGATTCAGTCTTAGCAGGACCAAGGGCTTCCCCTTCCACTGTCACCTGAATTTTTTATCTTAGCCATTCTGACTGGTGTGAGGTGGAATTTCAGGGTTGTTTTGATTTGCATTTCCCTGATGACTAAGGATGCTGAACATTTCTTTAGGTGCCTGTTGGCCATTCGATAATCCTCAGCTGAGAATGTTTGTTTAGCTCTGTACCCCATTTTTAATAGGGTTATTTCACTCTCTGGAGTCTAACTTCTTGAGTTTTTTTTTTTTTTTTTGTATATTTTAGATATTAGCCCTCTATCAGATATAGGATTGATAACTAAAATCAACTTTTAAACAAAAGTTATCAAAAAAGATAAGGAAGAACACTTCATATTTGTGAAAGAAAAACCCACTAAGCTGAACTCTCAATCCTGAATATCTATGCTCCAAATGCACCTACATTCATAAAATAAATTATAATAATTATAATACTTATAAACTAATAAAGCTCAAAGCACACATTGCAACTCACACAATAATAGTTGGAGATTTTAGTACCCCACATTCATCAATAGACAGACCATGAAAACAGAAAATAAGCAGAGACATAGAGACACTGACAGAAGTTATGAATCAAATGAATTCAACAGATATTTATAGAACATTTCATCCTAAAACAAAAGAATATACCTTCTTCTCAGTACCTCATGATATCTTCTCCAGAGCTAACAATATAATCGGTCACAAAACAGGTCTAACAGATACAAGAAGATTGAAATAATCCCATGCATCCTATCAGATCACCATGGACTAAGGCTGGTCGCCAATAACAACAATAATGACAGAAAACCATATATATATATATATATATGTATATATATATATATATATATATATATATATATATATATATATATATATGGAAGTTTGACAACGCTCTACTCGATGATAACTTGGTCAAGGAAGAAATAAAAAAATAGTTAAAGCCTTTTTTAGTATTTAATGAAAATTAAGGCACAACGTACTCAAACTTATGGGACACAATGAAAGCAGTGCTAAGAGGAAAATTCATAGCTCCGAGTGCCTCCAAAAATAAAATGGAGAGGGCATACATTAGCAGCTTGACAGCACACCTAAAATGTCTAGAACAAAAAGAAGCAAATATACCCAAGAGGCATGGCAGGAAATAATCAAACTCAGAGCTGAAATCAACCAAGTAGAAACAAAAATAACTATACAAAGGATCTACAAAAAAACTAGGAGCTGGTTATTTGAGAAAATTAACAAATTAGATAAATCCTTATCCATACTAGCTAGATGGCATAGAGAGTATATCAATATTAAGGACATCAGAAATGAAAAAAGGAGACATAACAACAGAAACCGAGGAAATTAAAAAGAAAATCGTTAAATCATACTACAAAAGCCTATGTTCAACAAACAGGAAAATCTGGATGAAATGGACAATTTTCTAGACAGATACGAGATACCTAAGTTAAATCACAATCATATAAGCCATCTAAATAGTCCCATAACTCCTAAAGGAATATAAGCAGTAACTAAAAGTCTCCTAACCAAAAAAAGCCCAGGACTAGATAGCTTTAGTGGAAAATTCTATCAGACCTTCATAGAAGACCTAATACCAATACTGTCTAAACTAGTCCACAAAATAGAAACAAAAGTAACACTACCTAATTCCTTCAATGAAGCCAAAATCATGCTTTTACCTAAACCACATAAAGGCTCAACAAAGAAGAAGAACTTCAGACGAATTTTCCTAATGAAAATCAATGCCAAAATACTCAATACGATTCTCACAAACTAAAACCAAGAACACATCAAAATGATCATCCATCATGAACAAGTAGGCTTCATCCCAGGGATACAGTGATGGTGCAATATAGGGGAATCCATCAATGTAATCAACTATGTAGACAAACTGAAAGGAAAAAGAAAGATCATCTCATTAGATGCTGAGAAAGCATTTGACAAAATGCAACACTCCTCATGATAAAGGTCTTGAAAATTCAGGAATTCAAGGCCCATACCTAAACTTAGTAAAAGCAATATATACCAAACATCAAACAAAATGGAGAGAAGCAATCCCACAAAAATCGAGGCATAGAGAAGTCTGCCCACTCTCTCCCTATTAATTCAAAATAGAACTTGAAGTCCTAGGCAGAGCAATCAGACAACAAAAGGAGGTCAAAGGAATACAAATTAGAAAGGAAGAAGTCAAAATATCACTACGTGCAGATGACATAGTATAGTTAAGTGACCCCAAAGTTCCACCAGAAAATTACTAAGCCTGATAAAATATTTCAGCAAAGGGGCTGGGTATAAAATTAACTCAAACAAATCAGTAGCTTTCATCTACTCAAAGGATAAACAGTCTGAGAAAGAACTGTATGACAAGAACTTCAAGTCTCTGAAGAAAGAAATTGAAAATCACAGAAGATGGAAAGAACTCCCATGTTCATGGATTGGCAAAATTAGTATAGTAAAAATGGCCATTTTGACAAAAGCAATCTACAGATCCAATGCAATCCCTATCAAAATTCCAACTCAATTCTTCTTAGAGCTAGAAAAGGCAAAATTATTTGTAATAACAAAAAACCCAGGATAGAGAAAACTATACTCAACAATAATAGAACTTCTGGGGTAATCACCATCCCTGACCTCAAGTAGTATTACAGAGCAATAGTCATAAAAACTGTATGGCATTGGAACAGAGACAGGCAGATAAATCAGTGGAATAGAATTGAAGACCCAGAAATGAACCCATACACCTATGGTCACTTGATCTTTGACAAAGGAGTTAAAACTATCCAATGGAAAAAAGATAGCATTTTTGACAAATAGTGCTGGTTCAACTGGAGGTCAACTTGTAGAAGAATGCAAATTGATCCATTTTTATCACCCTGTACAAGATCAAGGACATCCATATCAAACCAGATACACTCAAACTAATAGGAAAAAAAAAGTGGGGAAAAGTCTCGAACACATGGGAACTGGGGAAAATTTACTGAACAGAATACCAATGGCTTATGCTTTAAGATCAAGAATCAACAAATGAGACTTCATAAAACTGCAAAGCTTCTGTAAGGCAAAGGACACTGTCATTAGGACAAAACAGCAACCAAAAGTTTGGGAAAAGATCTTTACCAATCCTACATCTGATAGAGGGCTAGAATTCAATACGTAAAAACAACTTAAGAAGTTAGACTCCAGAGAACCTAATAACCATATTACAAATTGGGCAACGAGCTAAACAAAGAATTCTCAGGTGAGGAATATTGATGGCTGAGAAGTACCTAAAGGAATATTCATCATCCTTAGTCATCAGGGAAATGCAAATCAAAACAACCCTAAGAATCCACCACACACCAATCAGAATGGCTAAGATCAAAAACTCAGGTGACCACAGATGCTGGTGAGAATGTGGAGAAATGGAACACTCCTCCATTGTTGGTGGTACTGTAAGTTGGTACAACCACTATGGAAATCAGTCTGGTAGTTCCTCAGAAAACTGGACATAGTAGTACCTGAGGATTCAGCTATACCACTCCTGGGCATATACCCAAAAGTTGCTCCAACATATAACAAGGACATATGCTACACTATGTTCATAGCAGCCTTATTTAAATAGCCAGAAGCTGGAAAGAGCTCATATATCCTTCAACAGAGGAATGGATACAGAAAAATGTATTAAATCTACATAATGGAGTATTACTCAGTTATCAAAAAAATGACTTCATGAAATTCATAGATATATGGATGGAAGTAGAAAATATTACTCTGAGTGAGGTAGCTGAATTACAAAGAAAATATTACACATGTTATACACTCACTGATAAGTGGATATCAGCCCAAAATCTCGAATTACCCAAGATACAATCCACAGACCACAGGAAGTTCAATATGATGGAGAACCAAAGTGCAGACGCTTCAGTTTTTCTTAAAGGGGTTTTCCCTTTTAAGAAAAATATTCATAGAAGGAGATATGGAGATAATGTTTGGAGCAGAGGCTGAAGTAATGGCCATTTAGAGCCTGCCTCACGTGGGGATCCAGCATATGTATAGACAATATTGATGAAGGCAGGAAGTGCATGCTGACGGGAGCCTGATATAGCTGTCTCCTGAGAGGCTCAGCCAGAGCATGACAAATACAGAGGCAAATGATAGCAGCAAACCCTTGAACTGAGAAAGGGGTCCCCATTGAAGTAATTAGAAAAAGAATTGAATAAGCTGAAGGGACTTGCAATCCCATAGGAACAACAATACCAACCAACCATAGCTCTCAGGGACTAAACCACTACGCAAAGTGTACACAAGGCTCCAACTGGATAAAGAGCAGAAGATGGCCTTGTTGGGCACCAATGGGAGGAGAAACCCTTGGTCCTGTCAAGGCTGGATTCCCACCCTTGGGAATGTCAGGGAGGGAAGGAAGTAGAGGATGGATGGATAGGGGAAAACCCTCATAGAAGAGGGAGGAGGAGGGGGAAGAGGCTTTATGGATGGGAAACTAGGAAAGGGAATACCATTTGAAATGTAAATAAAAAATACTTTTTCAAAAAAGAGAGAAAGGAAATAAGCCTTTGAAATATGTTAATGTACTTGCCTCACTATCAGAGATTCTGACTCTGTTTCTTAACAATTGTTATTTTTGAAATTTTCACTAGTTTGCCTTGGCTAGAACCTTCTCTGAAGCCCAGACATTTGCTCTTTCAATCTTCTTCCCTGTTTCCTGAGTTGTGAGGATTAACGTCCATACCACCATACTCTATGCCCCTCAACTAAAATGTATTACAACAAATCACCTGGGATCAGGATTAGAATTCAAAGAGCAAGGCTTACATTCAGAAGAGCTGATTTCATAGCAGAGAACTTCCTCCGACACACATTCTTTGGAATGAATTTCTTAGCTAACCTCTGGAATTCATTTTATTTCTCCAGATATTTATTAAATGACAACTACAGGCTAAAGCGTAAGAACTCAAAATCTAAGCAAATGAATCCCGAGATCTGCTAGCTGCACTGCCTCTGTAAACAAATATTTATACTTATGTAAATGGAAGACTGAATACAAGGAACAGCAAAGTAAACATTGAACCCTGTCCTGGTATAAAGATGGACAGGGGGCTGATAAAGGAAAGAAGTGTGGTAAAGCCATAACTACTTCAAAAACTGGCTTCAGGAAGACGTGAGATAAAGCCCATTCAAATAAGCTGTATAAAGTCCACTTTGCTTGGTTAATAGAGGAATGTTTGAATGTTCAATATTTTTTACATTCTTTTTCTCTAATCCTATTATCTCCATGCATGATTTCTTTCCCTGTGGTTTCCAGTGTTAACTTAAGAAATACAGAATTGTCTATATTGTGCCCAAGGACCAAGCCATGTTCTCCACATTGTTAAAGTCAATGTGATTTCCTTTCCTCTGGGGAAAAAATAAGTTTCATGAAAGGCTTTGAGTAGACAAATGGCAAATACATATTAAAAGCTACAGTACCTGAACTAAGCAAGAATAAAGTTTAATATATAGCATTCACAACCATTCAGAAAGCAACACATGGAGTGGAAATGGTAGTTCTGTACATTCCGTATTGCATACAGATTACTCTTTTCTAAGGGATGAGGAATACTGAAACTAAGGACTTTAGGTTCAAGTAGAAATTCCTCAATTTTATGACTTTGTTAGGAGGTGAGGATTCAGGAAACTTCTACAGTTTTTCTTTAAGAAATAAAGTTGACCATGCAGACATACAAGTGTAAACACAGAAAAACCATCCGAAGCTGAAAACAGACTGGTTAGTAGACACTCAGTAAATAGAGATCCTCAATTTAGTATTTGTTGCTATGTCATTTTTTAACGAAGTAAATTAGTTAATGACATTAAGTCACTCAGTGTAAACGGTTGATGCTGGAAGACATAACACATACAGTGAAGAAGAATATTTTCTGTAGACACGGCGTTCTGAATACACAGAACTGAACAAAGAGAGAAAGGCAATTGGGTAGATGCAGAAGTATTCCAAGAAAGTTCAGGAATTTTTATGTTTCTGGAGCTGAGTCCAAGTGAACAATTAATGAAAATTTCTAACTTTGATAGCACCTTAGTCATATTAGAAAACACATATGTAAGATCACAGTGTTAATTGGGAATGCAGGCAAAGTACATTTGTTTCTGAAATATGTAGTGTGAAATTTAGTTCTGATAGATGCAGTATGTAAGTGCATGCAATATTTAGAGTTTTAGATTATCCAACTAATTGAGAAACACATAAATAATAAAATAACAACTGTGGGATGAAGGAGAATAGAAACCCTTTCAGCTACTGTGGTTTTCTAAAATGAAGTTCTAGTTATGTTCATTCTAGAATAGAAAGCTTGATTTAGAAAGAAGGTTACAACAATCACTCCCTTTCTTCACATTTCCCAAACATAGGTACTTTACAATGGGGCAAAAGCCATCTTCGTGTGTCTTAAGTTTTGCAGATCAAATGGAGCTTAAATTAAAGGTAAAAACAAAATCTAGGAAAGGTGAATTCATTTATTTTTTAAATTTTTTATTAGTTATATTTCTTTACTTACATTTCAAAGGTTATTCCCCTTCCTGGTTTTCTGTCCATAAGCCCCCATTCCCTCCCCTCCCCCTTCCCCATATGGGTATTCCCCCTATATATCTCCCTTATTGCCCCCCCATATTAACCTGCACTGGGGGTCGAATCTTGGCAGTACCAATGGCTGTGAATTAATTTATTAACTTTAAAACTCCAAGGCATATGTGGATAATCTTTATATTCAGATTTCTTGGTGTGTTGCACAGAAATGTATATGTCAGTGAAGATATTTAAATGGTAAGTGGTTTTATCAGCAGACATTTTCCTTTCTTTCACCTGTAATACATTTTATATTTGATTATGTCCTTTGCTTTCTTTACTAGCTTGGTATAGCAAGACAGTACAGAACAGTAAGGACTCGGGTGGCTTTTGTTTATATCTGTGTCCCCTGTGTACAGTGTGCAGAGAAAACAGGAGAATGAATTGGCTGTACTTATTGTGCAGTCTTTTCTCCTTTTAAATTATATCTTTTACCATTTTAAGATTATAACATACTTGCATCATTTCACCCTTGCCTTACCTTCCTCCAAACCTTCCCACAAAACATTTGTTACTATCTTTGGAATCCATGGTCTCATTTTTCATTAATTCTCCATATATATGCATATTTTCCCTAAATACATCAGTACAACCTTCTCAGTGTGGTCAATGATAATTTTACGTGTATTATCAGGGCTGACCATCCGGTATTAGATAACAAACTGGAGTGCTCCTAACCCAGAGGACAATATTTTTTACACTCTCAGAATTTCTTAGTTGCCTGGAGCTCCCTTTGCTCCCACGCTTTCAATCTACCAAACTCCAAACATCCGTTGTTATTCTTTGCAAATCATTAAGGGATAGCGTCAGCTTTTGCCATAGATACGTGATAAAGATATGACCTCACACTCATTAGTTTTCTATTAAAATTGAAAGTACATGAGATGCAGAAAGTAAGCACACAAGCACTGTGAGGAAGAAATAAAACAACGTGATTCATCCAAGGAGGAAACTGCACCCGAGGAGCAGGCTCCCAGCTATGGCACAGATGCTGTTAAAACATCCTTCTGCCTGGTTGCGCCCAATAGGCAATGTGTACCCTTAGAACTGATCTGATTTTGAAGTACAGGTTCTTACTTTGATTAATCAAGTCCTTTGTCTTTGACCTGGAAGACTCCTGTGTCTTTTAATCTGCTATTACACAGTGGAAGGTTCACTTCAGAGCTTCCGTGGAGGTAAAATCACATATATTTTGGTAGTGACCTATTTTTTTTTATTCTTTTTGACAACTATAAAGCTGTATGGAAATTGGGAAGTTTCTATAGAGTACAGTCTTTGACCTACACAGTTCACGAGTGCAAAACCCTACATTTTAAAACATCCTTATGCATTGTTAATACTTGAAGGTCCTAACACTACTTTAAAAATTATTTACATTAAATTAATGTAACAAATAATGGCAAAGTTGAAGAACAGAGTATTTCCTTTTATAACAATTAAATATTTGCATTCAGCATTTCAGAAATGGATACTGAAAAAGCAGAGGTAGTTAAATTTTCAGAACGTGACATGTATATTACGAGAAGCACAGATCTCTGAATTATACAATTTTTCCATGCTAAATTTAAATCTAATTTGGTGACAGACTTAAAGAGGGCTACCTCATACAGAAAAGTAATCAAATTGATGCTGTTTTCTGAAAAGCTGCAGTGATAAACAAAGAATTGTTGTGAGTGCAAAGCTACAGTGCATTGCTTCTTGTAAGAATCTCGAGAAAATGAAATTCTTTAATGTATTTACAAGTCACCTTTCACAATGAATATATTTAAAATCATTTTCACCTACAGAAGTATATGAAAAGAAAGGAGTAGAAGCTCACTAGAAAAAGTTTGTTTCCAAACACCTAACACAGTAGACAGGATATTACTAAACTCACTAGATATACTGAAAATACAGTTAAATTACTTGGGTGTGCATGGAACTTACATGGGGTCAACATTTACAGAAAAAAACTAACTAAATAAGAAGAATGAAAATAAATTGCACAGCAGATATTAGTAAAAAGGAAGATTGGAATCTCTCCATTATATCCTGATTCTACCATGACTTTGAGAGATAGGGCTCAATGCTGAAACATTTGTAAAATTGTAGATAACTTGAATACAAAAGAAGATTCACTCAGAGATTGTTTCTGCCTTTTGCGTTTTATCTGAAAGCAAGACAACATAATAAAATAGAGTTGGATATTATTACTTGAAGGGGCCATGTTACAAAGCTGTCATTTTAAAATTCAAGTTATGCAGTTCTATTCTTGGAACAAATTGAAAAGAGTAGTCAGATTTTCTTTCATTCTTTCAAAAGTCATGGGGTTTGCTCCTGAGTATGAAAACAAACCCACACTTAAAGTATTTATAACATCTACTTCTGGAGCAGCATGTGAAATATTATACTATGAAAAGATTCAGGATCAGGATATATTCTGGGTATATATATATATATATATATATGAATATAATTATATCTTTTATATGAACATACATACATATGCATATGTAGAATTTTAAATGAGTATATTGGAAAACAAACAACTATATTGAAATAGTTCTGATAAAAGAGAATATATTTTGTTTTTTGCTTCATTGACATTTAGGGGAAGATAAAAGATGGAGTTTTCTTTTAAAAAGCGGATATGCCAAATGTTCTTGAAATGTTGAGAAGGCTTTCTCTAGACTTTTCCCATATTACTTAGAAATCTTTATGATCTCTGAGCCTGTGAGGCACTATCTATGGGACTTTTTAGCTGCTGGTAAAAATGTGCTCCATTATTAGTAACATCATAGAAGAAATTAGCTACAGTAAACCTAAATATCAAAAATATGAAATTTTACAGTATTGTAAGCCTCTTGAAGGAATGCTGAACTTACACTTTTCTGCTGATTTTGAGATAAACGTATCATATCGTTTTGGCCAATATAAGACAAATGGTAGACTCTGTTGTATTTTCTGATGAAAAATATAATCCCTAGTTCTATTTAAGTGCTTTCTTTATCTTCTGTTTATTTCCTTGTTGACTTTGCCTATCTGCTAAAAGTATTTGGAGAAAAATGTCAAAGGATAGAGGCCTTAGAGTTTTTCAGGACTATGGGTTAGGAGAGCCTACTTATGTAGATGAACTGGATAAAGTGAACATGATACAAAACTCTATTTTAAAACTATGTTCACCAATATGTTTTGTTATTTTTTAGTTTCATATGATTTTCCCCTTCTATCAATTTTGCATATTAATTCAGCAGTAACTATTAATGTTTCTTAATATTTCTTATACAACTTTTGCTAAACTAATGTTATTTTATCACCATATATGCAGGCATATCAATATCAATCTTGAATTGAATTGTCTAGAAAGATATAAGTAGTTAACATAAATTTTATTAAGAAAAATCAATGACTAGGCTTAGCCCCTGCTGTGCAGGAGAACACCTATGGGAGCCTTCTCTGTCCTTGTTCCAATCTTTTTAAATGCCACAGGTCCCATTCTAACCTCCCCTGACCCCTGCTCTTACTTTGTGCCAGCCCTCAATCCCATCAGGCACTCCCTGTAACCTAAAGGCCAGTTCCTAGGGTAACAAGTAAGTAGATGTGGCAGAACCACACCTCTTCTTCTACCACCACCCTCCCATATCCAACACTCTAAGTCTTATTCTCAGTTCTGTAGTTGAAAATATGTTGTGCCCTACTCTTCCTCTTTGACTCTATCCAAAATGGACAACAAAGATCTCTCACAACCTTTCCCCTCAACCAATCTCTTCATCTCAACTTCCAAGACCAGTAGATGTACTCTGGAAACACATCAGTTGGGCAAGGCAAAAGCCGGCCATAGAAATTTGTCTACCTGAGAGCACACAGCTACTACACTCTCCTAAAGTCTAGGAAGTAAGGAAAATAAATAAATAAATAAACAAACAAACAAACAAAACACTCCCTGAACCTAGACAAAACAAGGTATCACCCAGACTTATAATCACTCCAAACTCAGATGATTAGACACTAGTTTAGGACACAGGCAATAACAACCAAGACAATATGTTTCCACTGTAGCCCAGATACTCTACCACAGTAGACACAGAACATACCAACATAGCTGAAGTCCCCCCCCAATAAAGCACCCTGTATGAAGATGTCACAGACCCTTGAGAAAATGAATAAATCTCTCAATGAAACAAACAAACAAACAAAAACCACAAGCAGTGAAAGGAGATATGGTGGTTTGAAAATGATTGGCCCAGGGAATAGCACTATTAGAAGATGTGGCCTTGTTAGAGGAAGTGTGCCATTTTGGATGTGGGCTTTCAGACCTTCATCCTAGCTCCCTGGAAGACTGTGTGCTTTAGAACAAGATATAGAACTCCCAGCTCTTCTACCATCATGCCTGCCTGGGAGCATTCATGCGTCTGCCTTGATGATTATGGACTGATCCTCTGAACCTGTAAGCCAATTAAATATTTTTATAAGAGTTCTCTTGGTCATGGTGTCTGTTTACAAAAGTAAAACTCTAAGTAAAGAAACAAAACTGTTCAAAACTAAAGACAGAAATTGAATTAATAAAAAAATGAACACAAACTCAGGGAGTTTTGGAAATTAAAAATTTGGGAATTCAAACTGGAGCTACATGGACAACCTTCATGAACAGCATATAGGAAATGGAAGAAGGAATATCAAGCTTTGAAGTTATGATTGAAAAATTGATATAGTAGTCAAAGAAAATGCTAAATCTAGAAAACTTCTGACACAAAATGTCCAGGAAATCTGGGACAGACTGAAAAGACCAAACAAATCTAAAAATAATGTGAATAGAGAAAAGAAAAGACCCAACTCAAAGACCTACAAATTATTTTTTTTAAAAACTCAAAGAAAAATTTTCCTAACCTAAACAAGGAGATGCCTATAAGGGTACAAGATGCATACAGAATACCAAATAGACTGGACCAGAAATGAAAGTCTGCTAGCCACATAATGATCAAAACATTAAATATGCAATAAAAGAAAAAATATTAAAAGCTGCAAGAAAAGACACACACACACATGTATATATATATATGACCTATAAGAATTACAGGATTTCTTAGTGCAAACACTATGAGGTAGAAGAACATGTACAGATGTGCTGCAGTCTCTAAGTGACCACAGATGCCAGCCCAGACTACCATACTTATCAAAATATTCCATTTTCATAGATAGAAATGATAAAGCCAAATTTAAAGAATATCTATGTACAAATCTAGACCTACAAAAAGGGCTAGAAGCAAAACTGCTAAGTAGGTTAATGACAATAATAAACAACAGAAAAAAGCAGAGAACAAGTAATTCTAGACCAGAAAAATCAAAAGAAGGCAAGTGCACACACAAACCACAGTCACTAGCATCACCATCATCGACAACAATATCGATAATAAAACAACAAAATAACAGAAATCAACAAGTATACAAGTATAAGTTAATAATTCTTTCAATATCAACAGCTTCAATTTCTCAATAAAAAGACAGAGACTAAAAAAAAATGATGCAAATCCTAAACCCTTCCTTTTGCTGCACAATAGTTACAGACTTCACATTAAAGATAAACATCACCTCAGGATCAAGAGTTGGAAAAATATATCCCAAGCAAATCACCCATTTTAAAATCTTACAAAATAGGCTTCAGGCCAAAACTAATCAGATAAGATAAGTAAGGACAATACATATTCATCAAAGGTCAAAAATCTACCAGGATGACATTTCAATTTTTAACATGTATACCTCAAACTCAAGAGAATGTACGTTTCAAAAGGAAATACCACATCAACCTAAATTGCATATTGATCCTAGCAAACTGACAGTACAAGACTTCTCTACCCATTCTCAGCACTAGATAATCCAAGCAAAAATTAGAAAAAGAGATCTAATATGTGGGACAGTGAAAAGTACTCTGGTTCCCAGTTGAGCAGAATCTTAAAACTCCGGTGACCCAGAAAGGGGCAGTAGATGTTTCTCCTCACTCCCAGAAAACCAAGCCCATCACTAGCTGCAACCCTCCATAGAAGTGTGACCATCAGTCACTTAAGGGCAAGGCCCCAAGACCCTCCACAGGTAGAAGACGTGATCATAGATCATGTAGGCTCAAGACTGATCCCCATTATGAGGTACCTAAAGGCATGGCAACTAAGCCAATGAACTTTGCTTTCCAGACATTCCTTCTTTTTTTTTTTTTTATAACCTAACAGTTGTTTTTATTAACTTGAGTATTTCTTATATACATTTCGAGGGTTATTCCCTTTCCCGGTTTCCGGGCAAACATCCCCCTCCCCCCTCTCCTTCTTCATGGGTGTTCCCCTCCCCATCCTCCCCCCATTGCCGCCCTCCCCCCACCAGTCTAGTTCACTGGGGGATTAGTCTTAGCAGGACCCAGGGCTTCCCCTTCCACTGGTGTTCTTACTAGGATATTCATTGCTACCTATGAGGTCAGAGTCCAGGGTCAGTCCATGTATAGTCTTTAGGTAGTGGCTTAGTCCCTGGAAGCTCTGGTTGCTTAGCATTGTTGTACATATGGGGTCTCGAGCCCCTTCAAGCTCTTCCAGTTCTTTCTCTGATTCCTTCAATAGGGGACCTATTCTCAGTTCAGTGGTTTGCTGCTGGCATTCGCCTCTGTATTTGCTGTATTCTGGCTGTGTCTCTTGGGAGAGATCTACATCCGGCTCCTGTCGGCCTGCACTTCTTTGCTTCATCCATCTTGTCTAATTGGATAGCTGTATATGCATGGGCCACATGTGGGGCAGGTTCTGAATGGGTGTTCCTTCTGTGTCTGTTTTAATCTTTGCCTCTCTATTCCATGCCAAGGGTATTCTTGTTCCCCTTTTAAAGAAGGAGTGAAGCATCCACATTTTGATCATACGTCTTGAGTTTCATTTGTTCTAGGCATCTAGGGTAATTCAAGCATTTGGGCTAATAGTCACTTATCAATGAGTGCATACCATGTGTGTTTTTCTGTGATTGGGATACCTCACTCAGGATGATATTTTCCAGTTCCGACCATTTGCCTACGAATTTCATAAAGTCATTGTTTTTGATAGCTGAGTAATATTCCATTGTGTAGATGTACCACATTTTCTGTATCCATTCCTCTGTTGAAGGGCATCTGGGTTCTTTCCAGCTTCTGGCTATTATGAATAAGGCTGCGATGAACATAGTGGAGCACGTGACTTTTTTATATGTTGGGGCATTTTTGGGTATATGCCCAAGAGAGGTATAGCTGGATCCTCAGGCAGTTCAATGTCCAATTTTCTGAGGAACCTCCAGACTGATTTCCAGAATGGTTGTACCAGTCTGCAATCCCACCAACAATGGAGGAGTGTTCCTCTTTCTCCGCATCCTCGCCAGCATCTGCTGTCACCTGAGTTTTTGATCTTAGCCATTCTCACTGGTGTGAGGTGAAATCTCAAGGTTGTTTTGATTTGCATTTCCCTTATGACTAAAGATGTTGAACATTTCTTTAGGTGTTTCTCAGCCATTCTGCATTCCTCAGCTGTGAATTCATTTTTTAATAGGGTTATTTGTCTCCCTGCGGTCTAACTTCTTGAGTTCTTTGTATATTTTGGATATAAGGCCTCTATCTGTTGTAGGATTGGTAAAGATCTTTTCCCAATCTGTTGGTTGCCGTTTTGTCCTAACCACAGTGTCCTTTGCCTTACAGAAGATTGCAGTTTTATGAGATCCCATTTGTCGATTCTTGATCTTGGAGCATAAGCCATTGGTGTTTTGTTTAGGAAATTTTTTCCAGTGCCCATGTGTTCCAGATGCTTCTCTAGTTTTTCTTCTATTAGTTTGAGTGTGTCTGGTTTGAGGTGGAGGTCCTTGATTCACTTGGACTTAAGCTTTGTACAGGGTGATAAGCATGGATCGATCTGCATTCTTTTGCATGTTGACCTCCAGTTGAACCAGCACCATTTGCTGAAAATGCTGTCTTTTTTCCATTTCATGGTTTTCGCTCCTTTGCCAAAAATCAATTGCCCATAGGTGTGTGGGTTCATTTCTGGGTCTTCAATTCTGTTCCATTGGTCTATCTGTCTGTCTCTGTACCAATACCATGCAGTTTTTCTCACTATTGCTCTGTAATACTGCTTGAGTTCAGGGATAGTGATTCCCCCTGAAGTCCTTTTATTGTTGAGGATAGTTTTAGCTATCCTGGGTTTTTTGCTATTCCAGATGAATTTGCAAATTGTTCTGCTAACTCTTTGAAGAATTGGATTGGTATTTTGATGGAGATTGCACTGAATCTGTAGATTGCTTTTGGTAAAATGGCCATTTTTACTACATTAATCCTGCCAATCCATGAGCATGGGAGATCTATCCATCTTCTGAGGACTTCTTCAATTTCTTTCTTCAGAGTCTTGAAGTTCTTATTGTACAAATCTTTTACTTGCTTGGTTAAAGTCACACCGAGGTACTTTATATTATTTGGGTCTATTATGAAAGGTGTTGTTTCCCTAATTTCTTTCTCGGCTTGTTTCTCTTTTGTGTAGAGGAAGGCAACTGATTTATTTGAGTTAATTTTATACCCAGCCACTTTGCGGAAGTTGTTTTTTGCTTTAGTAGTTCTCTGGTGGAACTTTTGGGATCACTTAAATATACTATCATATCATCTTCAAACAGTGATATTTTGACTTCTTCTTTTCCGATCTGTATCCCCTTGACCTCCTTTTGTTGTCTGATTGCTCTGGCTAGAACTTCAAGAACTATATTGAATAAGTAGGGAGAGAGTGGGCAGCCTTGTCTAGTCCCTGATTTTAGTGGGATTGCTTCAAGTTTCTCTCCATTTAGTTTAATGTTAGCAACTGGTTTGCTGTATATGGCTTTTACTATGTTTAGGTATGGGCCTTGAATTCCTATTCTTTCCAGGACTTTTATCATGAAGGGGTGTTGAATTTTGTCAAATGCTTTCTCAGCATCTAATGAAATGATCATGTGGTTTTGTTCTTTCAGTTTGTTTATATAATGGATCATGTTGATGGTTTTCCGTATATTAAACCATCCCTGCATGCCTGGGATGAAGCCTACTTGATCATGGTGGATGATTGTTTTGATGTGCTCTTGGATTCGGTTTGCCAGAATTTTATTGAGTATTTTTGCGCTGATATTCATAAGGGAAATTGGTCTGAAGTTCTCTTTCTTTGTTGTGTCTTTGTGTGGTTTAGGTATGAGAGTAATTGTGGCTTCATAGAAGGAATTTGGTATTGCTCCATCTGTTTCAATTTTGTGGAATAGTTTGGATAATATTGGTATGAGGTCTTCTATGAAGGTCTGATAGAATTCTGCACTAAACCCGTCTGGACCTGGGCTCTTTTTGGTTGGGAGGCCTTTAATGACTGCTTCTATTTCCTTAGGAGTTATGGGGTTGTTTAACTGGTTTATTTGTTCCTGATTTAACTTCGGTACCTGGTATCTGTCTAGGAAATTGTCCATTTCCTGTAGTTTTTCAAGTTTTGTTGAATATAGGTTTTTATAGTAAGATCTGATGATTTTTTGAATTTCCTCTGAATCTGTAGTTATGTCTCCCTTTTCATTTCTGATTTTGTTAATTTGGATCCACTCTCTGTGTCCTCTTGTTAGTCTTGCTAAGGATTTATGTATCTTGTCGATTTTCTCAAAGAACCAACTTTTGGTTCTGTTGATTCTTTCTATGGTCCTTTTTGTTTCTACTTGGTTGATTTCAGCTCTGAGTTTGATTATTTCCTGCCTTCTACTCCTCCTGGGTGTATTTGCTTCTTTTTGTTCTAGAGCTTTTAGGTGTGCTGTCAAGCTGCTGACATATGCTCTTTCCTGTTTCTTTCTGCAGGCACTCAGCGCTATGAGTTTTCCTCTTAGCACAGCTTTCATTGTGTCCCATAAGTTTGGGTATGTTGTACCTTCATTTTCATTACATTCTAAAAAGTCTTTAATTTCTTTCTTTATTTCTTCCTTGACCAGGTTATCATTGAGTAGAGCATTGTTCAATTTCCACGTATATGTGGGCATTCTTCCCTTATTGTTATTGAAGACCAGTTTTAGGCCGTGGTGGTCTGATAGCACGCATGGGATTATTTGTATCTTTCTGTACCTGTTGAGGCCCGTTTTTGACCAATTATATGGTCAATTTTGGAGAAAGTACCATGAGGAGCTGAGAAGAAGGTATATCCTTTTGCTTTAGCAAAAGGCGTTTAATCTCAGGTGGACCATAAGAAGTGGGGTACAGTCTTACAGATCTATTTTCTGCCATGACAATAAATGCCTTAAAACCGCAGAATGTCTCTTTTCATTGGGGTCCTCAATGGGGAGTCATAGTGAAGGCCTACAGAATATTTGCTTATAGAGCCGCCTTCTAATCTCCCAAAGAAAGTTTCCCTGAGTTCCCAGCCACCACCATCAAGCCTGACACTGCCATCAGGCCAAAGACTATCCTGTGGGATCAGCCGGAGTCCCCCCCTTTCAGCCCTTACTTCCAGGCTTGACACAGCATGTGGGCCCCCATTACATTCTCAAATTTTCCGTAGCATTCCAGTGTTCTCTGGATGTCCAAGGTCCTGAGAATCAGATGGCACAGCCCTTTTACAGGCCCAGAGATCCCCACGTCAGCTCCAGCAGTGCCTCAGACTGTGCTTCCTCACCCTGCTTCCCCACAACTGGAGTAGTGTCCTGCAGTTTCCCACAGCCTGACACCTACCCTGCCACAGCATGGGGTAAGCTTGGTCGACTTCCACCAGCCTGCCTCCCTGAGCAGCCAAGCCCCGTGGCAGAGTGGACATGGGAACCTATAAACCTACACTAATAGATGTTATAAACCAAAAAGACTTACAATATATTTCACCCAAGCACAAAAGAATATACCTTCTTTTCTTCACCTCATTGAACTTTCTTCATAACTAACCATATAATCTAATGACAAGCAAGTCTCCACAGGTATAAGAAATTTGAAATAACATTTTGCACACCAGCAGACATCTACAGACTAAAGCTGGATATCAACAACAGAAACAACAAAGAAAGACATTGCAATCTCATGGAAACTGAAGAAGCCTATGTTGAATGAAAAATTGGTCAAATTAGCAATAAACAAATATATCGAAGATGCTTTGTTTTTTCCACTGTATACTTTTGGCTTCTTTGTCAAAGATAAAATGTCCATAAGTGTGTGGTTTTATTTCTGGTTCTTCAATTCTATTCCATTGATCAACGTGTCTGTTTCTGTACCAATACCATGCAGGTTTAATCACTATTGCTTTGTAGTATAGCTTGAAGTTAGTGATGTTGAATCTCCCAAAAGTTCTTTTATTGTTAAAAATTGTTTTCACTATTCTGTGGGTTTTTTTCCAGATGAATTTCATAATTGCTCATTCCATGTCTTTGGAGAATAGTGTTGGGATTTTGATGGGGATTGTGCTGAATCTGTAAATTGCCTTTGGTAGGATGAGCATTTTTACTGTGTTAATTCTATGAATTCATGATCATGGGCTATCTCTACATTTCCTGAGATCTTCAATTTCTTTCTTGAGACACTTGAAGTTATTGTCATATAGATCTTTCACATGTTTGGTTAGAGTTACCCCAAGATATTTTATATTTTTGTGGCTATTGAGAAGGAAGCTACTTCTCTAATTTCTTTCTCAACCTCTTTATCGATTGTATAAAGGAAGGCTACGGATTTGAATTAGTTTTATTTTTATTAGATATTTTTATTTACATTTCAAATGTTCTTCCTTTTCCTGGTTTCTTGTCCATAAGGCCCTTATCCCACTCCCTCCTTTTCTTCCATAAAAGTGTTCCCTCTCCCAACCACTCCCTGTTCCCATCTACCCATCCTTATATTTCCCTACACTGGGGGATCCAGCCTTGGCAAGACCAAGAGCTTCTCCTCCCATTGGTGCACTACAAGGCCATCCTCTGCTACATATGCAGCTGGAGCCATGGGTCTATCCATGTGTAGTTTTTGAGTAGTGGTTTAGACCCTGGGAGCTCTGGTTGGTTGGTATTGTTGTTCTTATGGGTTTACAAACCCCTTCAGCTTCTTCAACCCTTTCTTTAAATCCTCCAAAGGGGACCCCATTAATTTATATCCATCCACTGAAGTTGTTTATCAGCTGGAGAACTTCCCTGGTAGAATTTTTGGGCTCGCTTATATACACTATCATATCATCTGCAAAGAGTGATACCTCTCCTTTTTCTTTGCCAATTTGTATTCCTTTGATCTCTTTTCATGTCTTATTGTTCTAGCTAGAAATCTAAGTGGTAGAGATGGGTAAAGTGGCCGTCCTTGTTTTGTCCCTGATTTCAATTGTACTGTTTTAAGTATCTCTCCATTTAACTTGATATTGGCTGTTAGTTGGCACTAAATTACTTTTATTATGTCTAGGTATGAACCTTGAATTCCTAATTTCTCCAATGCTTTGAACATGAAGGGGTGTTATATTTTGTCAAATGCTTTTTGAGCATCTAAGGAGATGATAATGTGTTTTTTTTCTTTGAATTTGTTTATATAGTAGATTATATTAATAGATTTTGGTATATTGAACCATCTTTGCATCTCTGGGAAGAAACCTACTTGATCAAGTTGAATGATGATTTTGTTCAAGATCCAGTGGCAGGCCCAAATTGAGATCCAGATCAAGCGGATACCCCAAGGCCTGACACTATTACTGAGGGTATGGAGTACTCACAAAAAGGGGGCCTATCCATACATATACAGCCACCCAATTAGACAAGATGGATGAAGCAAAGAAGTGCAGACCGACAGGAGCCGGATGTAGATCTCTCCTGAGAGACACAGCCAGAATACAGCAAATACAGAGGCGAATGCCAGCAGCAAACCACTGAACTGAGAATAGGTCCCCTATTGAAGGAATCAGAGAAAGAACTGGAAGAGCTTTAAGGGGCTCGAGACCCCAAAAGTACAACAATGCCAAGCAACCAGAGCTTCCAGGGACTAAGCCACTACCTAAAGACTATACATGGACTGACCCTGGACTCTGACCCCATAGGTAGCAATGAATATCCTAGTAAGAGCACCAGTGGAAGGGGAAGCACTGGGTCCTGCTAAGACTGAACCCCCAGTGAACTAGTCTATGGGGGGAGGGCGGCAATGGGGGGAGGGTTGGGAGGGGAACACCCATAAGGAAGGGGAGGGGGGAGGGGGATGTTTGCCCGGAAACCGGGAAAGGGAATAACACTCGAAATGTATATAAGAAATACTCAAGTTAAAAAAAAAAAAGGGGGGGGCCTATCATGGCTGCCCTTCGAAAGGCCCCAAAAGCAGGTAGAACACATGAAGATATTTATACCCAACAAATGGACAGAAGATGCTAACTCCTGTAGTTGAATTAGGGAAAAACTGGACAAAGCTGAGTAGGAGAGCAACCCTGTAGGAGAATCAGCAGTCTCAACTAACCTGGACCCCTGGGATCTCTCAGACACTGGACCACCAACCAGGTAGCATACACTAGTTGATATGTGTCCCCCAGCATATACACAGCAGAGGACTGCCAGATCTGGACTTAATCAGAGAAGATACACCTAGCCCTCAAGAGACTGGAGGCCCCAGGTAGTGGGGATATGTGATAGGATGGGTGGAGACATCCTCATAGGGACTGGGGGAGGAAGTATGGGATGTGGAACAGTCAGAGGGTGAACCAGGAGGGGAATAAAATCTGGATCATCAAAAAGATTATGGTTTCTGGCTACGTCCAGAAATGAAATGAACCAATATCACAGCTCCCTGCACCCAAATCCTGTTGGGGAGAGAGCTGGACCCTCAGAAGTGTGGACACTCCTGAGAAGCCAGAGGAGACAAATATTTTCTGTTCACATTCCAGACCCAAGAGGAAATCACCTGCTGCCATCTGTGCCCCCTGACAAAGGAAACTAGGAGCAGTCAGGGGCAGGACGCTTCAGGTTTCTGCCTGCACCAAGAGTTGAAAGCCAGTCACCAGGAGCACCTACACATCTGAGAACAGAGCTCTCTGTTCCCATATCTAGATGAAAGAAAACAGGCCTACAGGAATGCTGACACACAGGCCTACAGGACGGCCAAGCCACTTTCATAGTCAGCAAGACATGCCAATACCAGAGACAACATGATAGTGAGAGGCAAATGCAGGGACCTATTGAAAGGAAAATTATACAGATTTGAGGTTTAAAAATATGAAGTTAAAAGAATAAGTTTTAAATTCAGACTCAGGGCTAAACACTGTGAAAAGCAAGTCCAGGCAGCCCCGCCCTGCCGCTAGAACTAACAGACCATAAAAGGAAAGGAATGCAGAACAGACCAGGAGTACCGGATCTGACTCACAGGCCACCTGGCAGGAAGAGATAAGCCCCCAGCCCCCGAAATCCAGGATGCCCCAAACCTGCCAATGTGTGTAGCTATACCTTATTACCTCATCATGTGAAATAGCCAACCATATGTGAACATGTCTATGTGCCTCGTTTGAATCCACCAGTCCCCGTAACTATGCATCTGCTTCTGTACGCCCGCTTCTGCTTCCCCAATCCCTATAAAAGCCCCATGCTGGAGCTGCTGGGCGGCGCAAGTCCTCCGAAGAGACTGTGTGCCCGCAGGTACCTGTGTTTTCCAATAAACCCTCTTGCTGATTGCATCCGAGTGGACTCGGCTCGGTCATTGGGCGCTTGGGACTCCTCCTGAGGGAAAGGTCCTCTCCGGGGGTCTTTCACTATACAACAGAAACCAAGAATACTTGGCATCATCAGAGCCCAGTTCTTCAACCAAATAAAATACTGGATATCTAAATACACCAGAAAGCAAGATTTGGATTTAAAATCACATTTTATGATGGTGATGATGATAATGATGGAGGACTTTAAGAACATAAATAACTTCCTTAAAGAAATACAGAACAGCACAAGAAAACAAATAGAGAACCTTAAAGAGGAACACAAAACTACCTTAAAGAATCCCATAAAGAATTACAGGAAAATACAACCAAACAGGTGAAGGAAATAGACAAAAGCATCCAGTATTTAAAAATGGAAATAGAAACAATAAAAAAGCACAAAGGGCAACAACCCTGGAGATAGAAAACCTAGGTAAGGTATCAGGAGTGATAAATGCAAGTATCACCAACAGAATACAAGAAAGAATCTCAGAAGCAGAAGATACCACAGAAAACATCGACACAACCATCAAAGATGATATAAAATGCAAAAAGATCCTAGCACAAAACATCCAGGAAATCCAGGACACAAATGAGAAGATCAAACCTAAGGATAATAAGTATAGAAGTGAGTGAATACTCACAAATTAAAGGGCCAGTAAATATCTGAAACAAAATTATAGAAGAAAACTTCCCTATGCTAAAGAAAAAGATGCCCATAAACATACAAGAAGCCTACAGAACTCCAAATAGATTGGACCAGAAAAGAAATTCCTCCTATTCATGATAGTCAAAAGACCAAATATACAAAACAAGGAAAGAATTTTAAAAGCAGTAAGGAAAAAAGGTCAATTAACATATAAAGGCAGACCTATCAGAATTACACCAGACTTCTCACCAGAGACTATGAAAGTCAGAAGATCCTGGGCAGATGTCATACAGGTTCTAAGAGAACACAAATGCCAGCCAAGGCTACTACATCCAGCAAAATTCTCAACTGGTATAGTTGGAGAAACTAAGATATTCCATGGCAAAACCAAATTTACACAATATCTTTCTACAAATTCAGACCTACAAAGGATAATAGATGGAAAACTCCAACACAAGGAGGGAAACTACACCCTAGAAAAAGCAAGAAAATAATCTCCTTGCAACAACATCAATAGAAGAGAGACACACAGACATAATTCCAACTCTACAAAAAAAAGTAACAGGAAGCAACAATCACTATTCATTAATGCCTCTTAATATCAATGGACTCAATTCCCCAATAAAAAGACATAGACTAACAGATTGGAAACCTAAAGAGGACCCAGCATTTTGCTACGTACAAGAAACATACTTTACTGACAAAGACAGACACTACCTCAGAGTAAAAGATTGGAAAACAAATTTCCAAGCAAATGGTCCAAAGAAGCAGGCTGAAGTTGCCATTTTAATATTGAGTAAATTTGACCTTCAAAAAAAGTTATCAAAAAAGACAAGGAAGGTCACTTCATATTTATCAAAAAAAAAAAAAAATCCACCAAGATGAACTGGCAACGCTAAATACTCCAAATAAAAGGGCACCTATATTCATAAAAGAGACCTTACTCTAACTCAAAGCACACATTGCACCTCTCACAATAATAGTAGGAGATGTCAACACTCCACTGTCATCAATGGTCATATCATGGAAACAGAAATTAAACAGTGACATTGAGAAACTAACAGAAGTCATAAGCCAAATGGACTTAACAGAAATTTGTAGAATATTTCATCCTAAAACAAAAGAATATACCTTCTTCTCAGCACTTCACAGTGCCTTCTCCAAAATTGACCATTGGTAGGTCACAAAACAGGCCTCAACAGATATAAGAAGATTGAAATAATACCGTGCATCCTATCAGTTCACCACGGACTAAGGCTGGTCTTCAATAACAATGACAACAACAAAAACAGAAAGTCCATATATATATATATATATACGGAAGTTGAATAATGCTCTAAAAATGATAACTTGACCAAAGAAGAAATAAGGAAAGAAATTAAAGACATTTTAGAATTTAATGAAAATTAAGGTACAACGTACCCAAACTTATGGGACACAATGAAAGCAATGGTAAGAGGAAAAATCATAGCTCTGAGTGCCCCCAAAGAGAAACAAGAGAGGTCATAAATTAGGAGCTTGACAGTAAACCTAAAATCTCTAGAACAAAAAGAAGCAAACACAACCAAGAGGAGTAGAAGGTAGAAAATAATCAAACTCAGGGCTGAAACCAACTGAGTAGAAACAAAAAGGACTATATAAACAATCAACAAAACCAGGAGCTCTTTTTTTGTGAAAATCAACAAAATAGATAAACCCTTAGCCACCCTAACCAGAGGGCACAGAGAGTGTGCCCAAATTAACAAAATCAGAAAGGAAAAGGGAGACAGAATCTGAGGAAATTAAAGAAATCATCATTAGATCTTACTACAAAAGCCTATATTCAACAAAGCTGGAAAATCTGGAGGAAATAGATAATATCTAGACAAATACCAGGTCCCAAAGTTAACTCAGAATCAGACAAACCATCTAAGCATCCCATAACTCTTAAAGAATTTAAAGGAGCTATTAAAGGTCCCCCAATCAAAAAGAGCCCAGGACAAAATGGGTTTTAGTGTAGAATTTTATCAAACTTCATAGAAGATCTCATACCAATACTGTACAAAAAATTCCACAAAGAAACAAACAGAGCACTACAAAATTTCTTTTCTGAAGCCACAATTATGCTAATACCTAACCCACACAAAGGTACAACAGAGAAAGAGAACTTCAGACCATTTTCCCTTATGAATATCTACACAAAAATCTCAATAAAATTCTTGAAAACTGAATCCAAGAACACATCAAAACGATCATCCATCATGATCAAGTAGGTTTCATTCAAGGGATTCAGGGATGGTTTAATATATGAAAATCCATCAATGTAATCCACTATATAAACAAACTCAAAGAAAAAAGCCACACAATTTCATTAGATGCTGAGAAAGCATTTGACAAAATTCAACACCCCTTCATGATAAAAGTCCTGGAAAGAATAGGAATTCAAGGCCCATTCCTAAACATAGTAAAAGCCATATACAGCAAACCAGTTGCTAACATTAAACTAAATGGAGAGAAACTTGAAGCAATCCCACTAAAATCAGGGACTAGACAAGGCTGCCCACTCTCTCCCTACCTATTCAATATAGTTCTTGAAGTTCTAGCCAGAGCAATCAGACAACAAAAGGAGGTCAAGGGGATACAGATCGAAAAAGAAGAAGTCAAAATATCACTATTTGCAGATGATATGATAGTATATTTAAGTGATCCCAAAAGTTCCACCAGAGAACTACTAAGCCTGATAACTTTAGCTAAGTGGCTGGGTATAAAATTAACTCAAACAAATCAGTAGCCATCCTCTACTCAAAGGATAAACAGACTGAGAAAGAAATTAAGGAAACGACACCCTTTACAATAGTTTCAAATAATATAAAATACCTTGGTGTGACTCTAACCAATCAAGTGATAGATCTGTGTGAAAAGAACTTCAAGTCTCTGAAGAAAGAAATTAAGACGATCTCGAAGACGGAAAGGCCTCCAGTGCTCATGGATTAGCAGGATTAATACAGTAAAAATGTCCATTTTTGCCAAAAGTAATCTATAGATTCAATGTAAATATAAATTTCAATGACCATATAAATTCCAACTCTACTCTTCATAGAGTTAAAAAGAGCAATTTGCAAATTCATCTGGAATAACAAAAAAGGATAGCAAAAACTATACTCAACAACAAAAGAACTTCTTGGGGAATCACCATCCCTCAGTCAGTATCACAGAGCAACAGTGATTAAAAAGAACTGTATGGTATTGGTACAGAGACAGGCAGGTAGATCAGTGGGATAGAATTGAAGAGCCAGAAATGAACCCACACAACTATGGTCACTTGATTTTTGACAAAGGAGCCAAAACCATCCAATAGAAAAAAAAGACAGCATTTTCAACAAATGCTGCTGGTTCAAAGGAGGTCAGCATGTAGAAGAATGCAAATCAATGCATTCTTATTGTCCTGTACAAAGCTTTTAAGTCTAAGTGGATCAAGAACCTCCACATCAAGCCAGATACACTCAAACTAATAGAAGAAAAAGTGGGAAGAGTCTCGATCACATGGGCACTGGGGAAAATTTCCTGAACAAAACACCAATGGCTTATGCTCTAAGATCAAGAATCAGCAAATGGGACCCCATAAAACTTCAAAGCTTCTGTAAAACAGAGGGCACTTTCATTAGGACAAAACATCAACCAACATATTTGGAAAAGATTTTTAACAATCCTACATCTGAAAGAGGACTAACATCCAAAATATACAAAGACTCACAAAGTTAGACTCCAGAGAGCTGAATAACCCTATTAAAAAGTGGGGTATAGAGTCAAACAAAGAATTTACAGCTGAGGAATGCTGAATGACTGAGAAGCACCTAAAAAAAATGTGTAAGGGGTTAGGGATTTGGCTCAGTGGTAGAGCACTTGCCTAGCAAGCGCAAGTGCCTGAGTTCGGTCCCCAGCTCTGAAAAAAAAAATGTGCAACATCCTTAGTCACCAGGGAAATGCAAATCAAAATAATCCTGAGATTCCACCTCACACCAGTCAGAATGGCTAAGATAAAAAACTTAGGTAACAACAGAGGCTGGTGAGGATGAGGATGTGGAGAAAGAGGAACACTCCTCCATTGTTGGTGGGTTTGCAAACTGGCAAACCACTCTGGAAATCAGTCTGGAGGTTCCTCAGAAAATTGTACATTGCACTAACTGAGGACGCAGCTATGCCACTCCTGGGAAGTCATTAAATGTCTCACAACAGAAAAAAAAAGTGCCCAGGGCCAGATAGTTTTGGTGGAGATTTCTACAAGATTTTGAAGGAAGTATTATAGCCAATTCCCCTCAAATTTTTCAGAAAATTAGAAACAGAAGGAACATCACACAATTCATTCTGTTAGGACAAAGTAAACTGGTACCAAAACCTCAAAAAGATCCAATCTAGTTACTCTAGAGAGTAACTTTCCTAATGAACAGAGATTCAAAAATACTCAATAGATATCTTCCAACAAAATCCAAGAACATGTAATAAGATTGCTCAACATGAACAAGGAGGATTTATCCCAGAGAAGCACAGATGATTCAATACACAAAAATCAGTAAATAGTATTTATAAAAATTACTAAAAGTTATAATAATATGATTATCGGGGCTGGGGATTTAGCTCAGTGGTAGAGCGTTGCCTAGCAAGCGCAAGGCCCTGGGTTCGGTCCCCAGCTCCGAAAAAACAAAAAAAAAAAAAAAAAGAAAGAAAAAAGAAAAAAATAATATGATTATCTCACTAAATGTAAAAAAAAGCAAAAATAAAAACAAGGCTTTTGATGAAGTTCTACATCCCTTCATGATAAATATACTAGATAAACATTACAAAGGCAGACTGCAGTAAACACAATGTAGGCACCAACTTAAATTGAGAGAAATTCCAATCAATTCCACTAAATTCAGGAACAAGACAATATTCAACTTGTCCATATTTATTTCATATAGTACTTGAAGCTTTAGCTAGAGTAATAGAACAACTGAAGGAGTTCAAGCTGATATAAATTTTAGAGGAAGACATCAATGCATTTCACAGGTGTACTCCTCCTATGCCGATAAACACTTTCAGCATCGTAGCTACATGCAAAGGTAACTCACAAAGATCAGGAGCCTGTCTATATCCAAATGACAAACAGACTGAAAGAAAATCCAAGAAAACACCTTTCATAATAGCTTCAAATAACATAAAAATATATTGTGTTAAATCTAACCAAGCAAGGGTAAGACTTGTGTGATAATCATTTTAAGTGTTTGATACATTAAAGAAGATACCAGAAGGTGGAAATACCTCCAGTGCTCATGGATTGTTAAAATGAACATGGTAAAAGTGGTCATCCTACCTAATGCAATCTACATATTTGGTCCAATCCCCATCAACATTCCTACACATTTCTTCACAGATATTAAAAGGACAATACTAAACATCTCCTGGAAACACATGCACGTGTGTGCACACACAGACACACACACAGACACACACACAGATACACACACAGAACACACACACACACACACAAAACACACACATAGACACACAAAACACACACATAGACACACAACACACACACATAGACACACACAGACATAGAAAAATATATATGGTGGAAAAAATTCCTGAACAATGAAGAATTACCTTTACCATTGCTAACCTCAAGAAATAGTACAAAGCTGTAGTAATAAAATCACCATGGACAAAAATAGACAAATTTATAAGGAGAATAAATTTGAAGATACAGCTATAAATCAACACACCCATAGGTACCTAATTTTTGATAGAGAACCCAGAAATGTACAGTGGAAAAAATAGTGCTGGTTAAATTGAATGGCTACATCTAGAAGCATTCAAATAGATCCACATCTACAAAATGCATAAAATTCAAAGGCAAATGGGTGTAAAACAACTATACATAAACCTAGGTACACATAACCTGATAGAGAGAAGAGAACGAGGATATCCCTGAACTCATTGAACCAGTAGACTTCATGAACTACAATTTGGTTGGGCACCGTCATTCCACACCAGCATACCTTGGTACAGCAAACAACACCAGTCTTTATAAAGGCTGGACCCAGGTGCCAGAGAGCCAGCATGTATCTGTGAACTCTAGCCTCTCAGCTATGACTGTGAGTCTGTGCAGTACCGGCAGTAGATATAAAATTAATAAATAGTACTTTATGAAACTGAGAAGCTTCTGTATATTAAGGGACACAGTTATTTGGACAAAGTAGCAGCCTACAGAATGCGAAAAGATTCTTACTAAGTCAACATCTAATAGATGGCTAATATTCAATATAAAGACATTAAGAGACTTGATTTCCAAAAACCAAACACACTAATTTAAATATATAGGACAGATGTAGACAGAGCATTCTCAATAGAGGAATCTCAAGTGGCCAAGAAATACTTAAAGCAATATTGAACATCCTGAGCCATCAGAGAAATTCAAACCCAAACTACTTTGAGATTCCTTCTTACACCTGTCAAAATGATCAATAATATAGGTGACAGCTCCTTATTGCAAGGATGTGGAGAAAGAGGAACACTCCTCCATTGCTGGTGAAAGTGCAAACTTGTGCAGCCCCTAGGTGGGAAGTTATCTACTTCAAGATTAAGGTATATGAATCTTGGGCATATAGCCAAGAAAAGCTTCATCATGCTACAGGGACTCTTGCTCAACCATTATTTTCTCTATTCCTAAGAGTCAGAAACGGGAAACAACCTAGAGATCCCTCAACTGAAGAATGAATAGAGAAAACGTAATACATTGGCCGAGATCTGTGAGCAGATCAGACTCTTCTTGTTCACACATCTTGCTTGGCTCCTTCTGGAAACCATGTCTGACAAACTAGATATGGCTCAGACTGAGAAAATAAATATGTCAAAATTGAAAAAGGCAGAAATGAGTAAGAAAAATTATCTGCATTCAAAAGAAATGATTGAACAAGAAAAGCAAGCTGGTGGATCATAGGGAGGCTAAGGCTGCCAATACGCACTGCACATTCTACAGTCATTTACACGTAAATAGGTTGATGAAAAAATCAGAACTACCAATGAGGAAGACCTCTCCTGCTTCTCCTGCCTCTCCTGCTTCTCCTGCCTCTCCTGCCTCTCCTGCCTCTCCTTCCTCTCCTACTTCTCCTGCCTCCCCTGTCTCTACTGCCTGCTCTGCCTCTCCTACTTCTCCTGCCTCCCCTGTCTCTACTGCCTGCTCTGCCTCTCCTACTTCTCCTGCCTCCCCTGTCTCTACTGCCTGCTCTGCCTCTTCTGCTTCTCCTGCCTCCCCTGTCTCTCCTGCCTCCCCTGCCTCCCCTGCCTCTCCTGCCTCTCCTGCCTCTCCTACTTCTCCTGCCTCCCCTGTCTCTACTGTCTGCTCTGCCTCTTCTGTTTCTCCTGCCTCCCCTCTCTACTGCCTGCTCTGCCTCTCCTACTTCTCCTGCCTCCCCTGTCTCTACTGCCTGCTCTGCCTCTTCTGCTTCTCCTGCCTCCCCTGTCTCTCCTGCCTCTCCTGCCTCTCCTGCCTCTCCTGCCTCTCCTGTCTCTCCTGCCTCTCCTGCCTCCCCTGTCTCTCCTGCCTGCTCTGCCTCTCCTGCCTCTCCTACTTCTCCTGCCTCCCCTGTCTCTACTGCCTGCTCTGCCTCTCCTGCTTCTCCCTCTCATCTACAGGTCTGTCTGCCAAGGAGGGAAAAGAACTCTCATGTTGGTGACAGAAAAAAATCTGTATGGGAGGGGGTGAAATAGGGAATAAAATTCAAGATGTGTCCAAGGTATCCTAGAGAATATAAAATTAAGTTAAATAAGAGTGTCAATGTTATTGTTGTTAAAACGATTTTCATGATTGAAATACATGTTTTTTTTATTTTAATTAGATTTTAATGGAAGAAAATCATATACATGATTTAAAAGAAATCACATAATATTAGATTAGTAACAAAAATCAACAAAGCCTTGCTTTTCCTCTACCTATCATCATTTTTTTTTCTCTAGAAATAATCATGTCATTATACATACATCTTTTTCAGCTTCCAGCCTCCCAATGTTACACCATTATTTCTTGTTAAGTAAAAAATACAGTAAGGTACAGTATTACTCACATAAAATATCAAAGCATAATTTTTGATTATTTTATTTGTCTTGGGTTTTCTAATTGTTTTAATTTCAAAACAAAATACAATTACTAACTCACTCCAGACTCGTAAAAATCTCTAGCATACATTGACGTACACCAAATATTTGTTCCGTCTCAGATATTGAGAACATGCCATCTTTGGATATTTATTGCTTAGGTCATATGGTTACCATCTCCAGTTAGCAGCTAGAAACATGGCTGTCCATAATCAAGGAAACGTCACAAACGTTTTTGTTTCACAAACACATGTTTTACCCTCCCACCCCACAATGGAGTCATCATTCAATTTACTTTCTTTTCCCTCTACTTGTCAAGGTTTGTAACATCTGCATTTTACCATGTAACTAAAATTAAGTATTCTCTTTAAAGAAGAAAGCCATATTTGGTTCATTTGCATTACTTCCAGGGAATAGTCAATGCCTGTGAGGCAACTGGACTTTCTTTCCTTTGGAACCAATGTCTCTTTGACAGGAACCTCTTCACATACTCCCACTATTTTTTCAAAATCCTGCCATCTTATTTGGCATACTTGGGGTCTTTCCTGTAGTCTGGCTTTGACCCACAGTTTCAATATATCCTCTTGTTGGAGGAAGAGATGCATGTTTCTTAGAACATATTCATGGCAGCTGTAAATGAACTTCCTGTACTTCTACATCTATATCGTGGGCTCAGTGATCCTTAACATCCCCTTGCAGGCACACATTTAGAGCCCTGTCTGCATTACATGCCATCCAGGACCTTCAAGGTGCGCGATGAGAAAGTGCGACAGTGTCTGGGATGGATGCCCATGTGTGGCAGTCTCTGGAAGACCTTTCCATTAGTCCCTGCTCCACTCTTTGTCCCTGTATTTCCTCTGATGAGTATTTTGTCCCCCCTTCTAAGAAGGATTGAAGCATCCACACTCCGGTCTTCCCTGCTCTTCAGCTTCATGAGGTCTGTAAATTGTATCTTGTGTATTCTGAGCTTTTGGGCTAATATCCACTTATCAGTGAGAGCATACCATGTGTGTTCTTTTCTGACTGGGTAACCTCATTCATGATGATATTTTTTAGTCCTATCAATTTGCCTATGAATTTCTTGAAGTTCTTGTTTTTAATAGCTGAGTAGTACTATTGTGTAAATATACCACATTATCTGTGTCCATTCCTCTGGGTTCTTTCCAACTTCTGGCTATTATAAATAAAGCTGCTATAAACATAGTGGAGCATGTGTCCTTGTTATATGCTGGAGCATCTTTTGGGTATATGCCCAGGAGAAGTATAGCTGGATCCTCAGGTAGTACAATGTCCAATTTTCTGAGAAACCACCAGACTGATTTCCTCAGTGGTTGTACCAGCTGGCAACCCCACCAACACAGCATCAAACATGTTCTGAATTAATCTTTGAGAATATGAGACTGTGAGTTAGATATTGAATAAGAGTTGTGTTATAACAGAAATGCACAATTTTTAAAATGCAAATAAAAAATTTTAAAATCTGAAAAAACATTTTTAAAATGTCATCATGAAATTTTCAGGTAAGTGGATGGAAATAGAAAAATATCAACATGAGTTATGTACCCAGAGCCAGAAAGATAAATCTGGTACATATTCATTTACATCTAGATATTAGCAATTAAATAAATGGTATCAAAGGTACAACCTATATACCTGGAGATGTTAGGTATAGAGGTTAGGGACTACGTGGGACACATGTACCTGGGATCTAGACATAGAATAAATTTTATGGGAATACTGGAATGGTATTGGGGATGAGAATGGGAGATTCAGCTAGGAAGGGAGAGGGAAGATGGAACTCCAGAAAGAAATTAGGTGAATAGATAGAATTTAATAGCATTTGAGAAGGATTTGAGGGGCAGTGTATAATCCTAGTGCAATGAAAATTTCCATAATATACAAAGCTTATCCTCGTATTAATTACAAATAAGGAAGAGGTGAAATCTAAACTGGCCATATTTTTATCACGTTACAAGACTTCCAGTAATAGGACTGGGTGTTGAACTAATGGGTCCCATGGAAAACCACAAATGACCCAGCTCTCCACAAATGACCCATGACCCAGCTCTCCACAAACTGAGAGCAAGCCCGAATTGGAAAACAACACACACACACACACACACACACACACACACACACAACTTATTTAACTGGGAAAGTACAGCTAGTGCCTAAATTGAACATTCATCTCCATGTTTTAGTGGTCTGTGAGAAAGACACTTTTCAGGGTTCCAGAAGAGAAAAATAAACAGCAATACTACCTACATAACTTTTTATCTACACACTGTCCTGCATGCAAAATACACTAGGGCAATGGTGGCACAGACTTATGGGAGTTACCACAGGTAACTCCAAAGAATATCTGATTTACCTTTAGAGCCTGTCTCTGAGTGTGGATTGCCCAGACACCTAGGGTAAAACCAAATACTATTAGTCTAAAAGAAAAGAAAAAAAAAGACTACTAAAGATATTTTGCTATACTTATAGTTAAGAGATTTCTATAGCTGTTATCAGAAAGGTTTTCTTCTTCAGCAGATGGGAACACATAGAAAAAAAAAACACAGTCAGAAATTATGCCAAGAGAGCAACCTTGGAACATAAAACTCTAAACAGAACATCTCTATCAAATGACTTCCCTCAGTGATCAGGTTACCCAGTGGTAGAGGAAGCAGGAGTGGAGGAGACTAGTTGGTAGATCAAAGGACACCAGTAAATAAGGCCCTCTATCAGCTCAGCAAAGCTCATGTGAATTCACTGAGACTTATACAGCAATTCGATGGTTGGTGGGAGTGGGGCTACCCTGAGTACTTTTGAGGATAATGTGTAAATGAGTAAATAAGTGGGTTTCTGATTCTTGGTATTCTCTTGAACTTTTTTATAGTTTTTGTTGGCTTTGCTCATCCAACATCAATAAGATAGTTTTCATTTTATCATTTTATATTTTATTTTGTTATACTTAAAAATCATGACTGAGAATGAAATTCTTATTAAATAATTTGTTCTAATAAAATAATAGAAAAGTACTTAAGGGTTATTTGATTAACTCAGAGCAATATGAATAGATTGCGTTGCTGATAGCTACAGAAAACAATAAAATGTCCTGCTATCTTCTTTGGGTGAAACATCATAAAATACAGAAGGAAACTTTCATCACCAATAAGCTGTTCACAAAACTGTCCTGAGGAACATTGTAAGAGAACAGTGGCTGATTAAAATTGAAAACTTGGTAAATGGCTGTAGGCGATGGCATTGTGTTTTGTCCTCTGAAAATATAAGTTGGTAAAAATGTAAAATACAGTCTTTATGAACTCAAACAGTCTCATTTGTTTCTCTCTAATGAAAATGATAATGAGATTTAAGGGTATTTCATTGGAAAATCCATGCACAGTTTGGGAAGTAATCTTATTAAACTTTCCTCAACATTAACCCTGAAAAAGCTCAGCAAGGTTAGTTCACATTAACATTTATCACTAATTTTGTGAACGACAAGTTTTACCAAGCTAGATTCAATGATCATCATAAATTGTGCTGGTTTATTGGAGATGTAATAATTGAGAGTATATACTAGAAAAAAATTACCATGATCAGAAACTTGGGGGGTTACTGGACTACTACAAAGATTTTAGAGAAAAAAGTTTCAATATAGCAAGTTTTAATAAAAAAATCTTTTGGGAAATTGGCAAGAATTTTAATGTCCACTAACTACAGACTTATCATAAGTGATCATGTTTAATTAATGTAAACAAAGGTATTCTTACATTTTTAGAATTCTGGTCAGACTGTGGACATCATCAATCTCATTGTTCTGACATTGTTCTTCTAACATAAAATAGGTTTTCTCAATTATTTCTCAATTATTTGGGTTTGTGTGCATATTGGGTGGACACAACTTCTTCCTGGTGGTCTTTCCTTTATAATGGGCACATGAACATGAAGCGGCTACTTCATTATCAATAGCAGGTGTTTACCACTTTACAAAAGTTCAAACGTATGTACTGACTCATATAGAGCTAGAGAATAAATTTCAAACTCTAGTATGGAGTATCAAGCTGTTCAAAAATCATACAAATGATAACATCAAAGTTGTCAGTGAGGTGTCTTTGTTCTTAAAGCTCAATACACGTCTATGGCCTTATACACATAATATGTGACCTTTGTCTCTGACCCCAAAAAGTGTTTCAAATGTTCACTCTGAAATGTGTAAATGTTGTGAAACTGATGAAGAGAAAAGAAAAGAGCAAATACTGTTATTAAAAATTTGTAGTTTGAATGAGGCAGAGGAACAGGACAGCTTAAAGATGTCATTTGTTGTAAAATTGTGTAACTTGTTAGATGTTATTTGAATAGAAGCTTTAGATGTTTCTAAGGGATAAGATTAAAGAAAACTGGAGTGAGTTTTATCACAAATCATAATACAGTGATCATGGAATGGGAAACTAAACTCTCAAATCTAAATCCTGGCTATTCCTTTGCAAGTGTAACACTTTGCAAACATTTAAATCTTCCTGTGCTCTACTTCCTGCATCAGTTAGTGCCCCTTTTGCTATTATTGCAACAACATGAGAAGGAAGATTAAATGTATTATCATGTGTAAAAGGTCTCAAACTGTCTATGGAGCAAAGTATAATCTTGAACCTATGTTGGGGTAATGCCTCAGTAGTTAAAATGCTACTCAGGCTGGAGCAGTATAATTCCAGAATTACTACTACTATATAGTACTTCCTGGTTGTAATTGTGTCTTAAATATAAACAGAATTGATAATGTCCTTATACCTGTTCATATAATATTATAAAATTTTGGTATGTAAAAACATTTAGAAACAATAGTCATTTTAGAAGGAAGTATGAGAAATATCACACAAACAAGGAAGATTAAATTATAATATGCAAATAATAATGTTTTGCTATATGAAAAAGTTACAAATTAAAAGTAATTATAACATAAATGTTATTCATGTAATAATAATATATACATATATATTATTAATATATATAATTAAGTAAATAACTTAATGCCTTTAAACTACAATAATGGACTCTCTTCAAATATAGAAATATTTTTAAATTAATTAATTTTTAATTATTAATGTCTTTTGAATGATAAGATATAAAAATAGGAGCTCATTAATGCAGGTGCATTTTCTGTCTTGATTGTATTTTTAGATGATTAATTTGCAGGCCAGATTCCAGACATGCAAACTAACAAAATATTATTTTTTCTAAAATATAGAAAAATGGGGCATAACTAAATTTATCCAGCTGTTTTCTAGAGCATTTGATTTGGTTCATGGCATTAGACATGTGTGTTTTGATTTATATTGTTCTCTTAATATAGTCCTTAATCATACACTCAGTGTCAAGATCTATTTGTATTACAAGTAAGAAGTAGTAGTACTACCTTGGGAAGCTCATCCCTAAGTTTTTATTACTGATATATAGACGAACATCACGAAATCATGCTGTGATTCCTGTATGATTTACAAGAGACATTACTCAGATTGTTTTTTTTAGTTTGAGAGATTATAATCTAATTTTGTTTTTAGATGTGTTGTATTGTAAATGCTGCATTTAATGTTGACTCCAAAGATGTAAGAATTCAGAACTTGACTTTCAAATATTAAAATTGGGTCTTTTTAGTTATCTAATTTTTATGTTATTTTTTTCTTATTTTAGTTTGCCTCACTTGAATTTATGTTCTATTTTCACATGTATTACGTTTTCAGATTTTCAACCAGATTTTACAATTTGCTATAAATTAAATATCAGTCCATAATAAAGTGGCCTTAATATTTTAAAGTATGCTCATTACTTTGGTAACTATTGGAAAATTAAGACAAAATTGCCCTAGCCATAGCAATTAACCTATGCGGAAAAGGAAGAAATAAGCAAAAACTACAAAAAAGTATTTTTGCTTCAAGGAACCTTCAGAATTTAAAGTGTTTAATAACCAATGATTAAAAGAATATTATTCAAATTTTATGTCAGATGCAGAATTTGTGAAGCTTAAGGAATATGAAATGATAACTGTGTTTTGCCATGCTCAATAGGTTCTATCATTCCGGAAATGATGATGATGTAAATTATCTTTGAGATTTATAAAAATTTCCCTGTGAATTTATATCCCTGAAACCTTACTGGCAGTCTTTGAGGTGATTGTAGATAACTGTATCAAATGTTGTGCTCTTAACTTGGCGAGTGGGGTGGTATATACATAATGTTCTCTTCATTTATAAATGTTTATGATTTCCAGAAGATGATAAACATAGAGTTAAGAGCAATTATGGAGAATAAAATAAATATCATAGGTGAACAGTAGGGAAGGGAGCAGACAAAGGGCTTAGGAAAGGAAATAGGAAGGTCGGGTTGGGGGAGGACAAAGGGAATAAGTACTTGGAGAGACTACTGGAATGGGATGAGCCATAGAACTTCCCAGGAATCCGTGAGGGCTAGCCTAGTTAAGACTCCTAGCAATGAAGGATAGGAAGTGTAAACTTGTCATCTCCTACAACCAAGCAAGACTACCAGTGGAGGCACTGATGCATCAACCTGCCACAAACCTTCAACCTACAAGATAGCCTGACTACAAGATGTACAGAGGTAAAGGTAGAGCTTAAATTGAGGAATGGAACAACCAATGAGAGATCCAGCTTGAACCCCATGCCATAATAGTGAACCCACCCCTTACATAGTTAATGATATTCTGTTATATTTGCAGACTGCAGTCAGTTACAACCATCTTCAGAGAGACATCACCCAACAACCGAGAGAAATGGATGCCAAGATCCACAGCTACACATTAGTGCTTAGGGAATCCTCTGTAAGAGGGGGAGGAGGGGATGTAGAAGCCAAAGGATTCAAGAACATCACAAGGAAACTTACAGAATCTACTAACCAGGTCCCATAGAGGCCCAGAGAAACTGAACTTCCAACCAAGGAGTATGCAGAAGGCTTAACTAGGCCCCCCACATATATATTATGCAGCTTGGACTTCATGTGGGACTCCTAAGAATCGAAGCAGGGGCTGTCTCTCACTCTGTTGCCTGTTTTTGGGAACCTTTCCCCCTATTGGGCTAGCCTCAGTAGGAGAAGATGAACTCAGTCTTACTGCAACTTTATACGCAGGGGCCTGTTACTATCGATGAGAGGTCTCCTCTTTTCTGAAGAGAAAGGGAAGAGTGGAAAGAGGTTGGAGGTAAGAGGAGCTAAAAAAAGTGGAAGAAGAGGAGGGAGAGGAAACTATGGTTGAGAAGTAAAATTAATTGATTAATTAATTAGAATAAAAACACAACTATGGAACAGAAAAGGTTAAATGCTGTACAGTACAGGATAGGAGAACATCAATGACTTTTGAAAGGTCATATAGAAACCTGCTATTAAAGCTAAAAGTGTGTGTGTGTGTGTTATATAATATGTTTATATCTGTGTAAATATGTGTATGTATAGATACATATCACACACACATTAATACACACACGTGTGTAGGTTGATTACAGTACAGCTTAGCCTCAAATTTCTGTGAACAGTTCTGGTACAAGTTCCAGAATTCTGACTGACAAGAGAAATTGACAATGTCAAGAACACCTTTCCTTTAGTTCTAAATGCAGCAGTTGTCTACTGTACTAAGTGACGGTATCCCAACTGCTTGGGCATATCATACCTTTCTAACAGGATGACATCTACCACATCAAAACTGTTGTTTAAATAAAAAATGTACCTACTACAAAATTTAAAGTACAAAGTTACAGTGAAGACAAACTATTTCTGAATACCTCCCTAAAGAATATAGTTTTATATTTCAAATAGCAACTTTCGTTTGTATTCAAGTGTTACTAAAATTCATAAAATATGAGGGAATTATTTTGTGCTTAACTAAAGTATTATTGAGTATCTTTCATGCTAAATAATTTTAATTCAAGTTCATCATCCATATCTACTACATTGTTCTTAAGATTTTAATATTACATCTCAGCATGTATGTATGTATAGTAGTTTGCATATTACATTTGGAATTTTTTATTTCTGATTTGGGTGGACTCCTGAGGGATTATCCATAAAGTCATATAAATTCAGTAAATCACATACAGTGAGATAAATTACTACTTCTAGAGGAAAACGTTTGCTCTAATTCTCTACTATTTATATATCTTCACCTATCATGTTTCATGACAAATACCAATTCTATATTTGACATTACAATTTTGCCTAGGATTCCTTAAAATTTCTGTCAATAAAATGGCATGTGCAACAAGGAAAATTGCTGTTGTTTCTCTGTTAGTTATTTTCTTATCATATTTGGGGTAAAACATAGTCCTGTATCTAGGTAAATAATGAAAAACCTTTCCACTCATAATTATTAGTTTAGACAGTTAAAATGTATTTCACTTTGTCCTGTAATGTCTTTCCTATAATCCTTTTGTATGTTTGTGCTGTCAAATATTCAGTGACAATCCTATTTTACAACTTTCTGTATCCCAACTGCATTTACTAAGGTTACAACTGTTCCAGCACAATGCCATCAGATAAAAAGCATCTTAACCAGTGTTTTATGTGTATACACCCTTTACCTCATCACGTCTTTCCCTGAACGTCTATATAAAATCTTAACTTTTAGATTTTAGACCTAAATATGGCTCAGTAACTTTTAATATTTATATTGTTAATCCAAATTTCAATAATTCCTAACACAAATAGTAGTTACTATATTATATATGTCATTCATTACATCTTAGTACATTGTTCCCTCTAATATATTTTTAGATATGAAAAAAAGAGCAAAATTCAAGTGAAACACTACAATTCACAAATGTCTGTTGTACTGATTTTTGGAGTATATGTATCTAAATGCTTCTCTGAATCTATATCACTATTACAAATTTGATAACTTTCAATCTAGGATTCTATATTCATTCTCCATAGCCCCAAACTACTCTTAGTTTGTTGAAAGTGTTGGGAGCACTAGGTTGAGAAGGGCTCTCAGGCTAAATGAAATGTCAGTGGGAATAGATTTCACAGAAGTGTATGTCAAAAGAAGGGGTTACAGAAAATTTAAGTGATCCAGGTATGAAGACAACCATTCAGTTTGAGTTTCTTTAGGTTTTTGCTTAGCAGAAACTTAGCTGCCTGTTTGAAATACTAGCAGATGTTACTGATAAAAAGGATCCTGCTTTTCAACATGAAAATGCTTGCTCCATGCCCTCAAGGTTGATATGACATTTGTTTTTTTCTTAATTAAACTATCATGGCTAGCAAGCAGCAAATAGCTATCAAAGCAAAGGTTTCATCAAAGAAAGACTCTGTGTAAACGCCAGGGGAAGCAATAGTGAGATCATTACAGAATTATCAGCCCCCTGCATAGTTATAAATTAAGGAATCAGTATGCTATCAAGTGACAACAGCTCGAGATGGAGGCATGGATTAAACCATGCTCTGCACTCCCCTTTGAACAGGATCACAATGACATACTCTAAAAACACATTAGTTCCCCATTCTTTAAGTTTTACTAAAAGTCGCTTGGTGGGAGATAAAGTTGAACATAGAAAATTAGATCATGTGCTCTATGAAGTATGACAGAGACTCTGTGCTTAGCCAGTGAATATTAGTAACACATGAGAACTACGTTTAAGGCTGGAAAGGAAAATTTGTACTTTCTACATGAATTATTACCTCACTTAAAATGTGCTTGCTCTATATAGTTCATATTTTTAGTAATCCTTTGTGAAGCCAGCTCTTAAATTTCTGTCCCCGGATGAACTTCCATCCCCTCAACTGGGAGACACTAATGCTTTCCTCATAAAGGTGCCCAACTTTCCTACAGATCCTACCATTAAATCAATTATCACACATTATTGTAACTGCTTGATTACATTACAGTATGCCCCATTGGACCACAAGCTCTTAAAGGCAAGAGTTGTTTCTTAGTCAATCTTTGGTTCCTTGGCGTATAAAATGCTGCTTTTCACAGGATAGGTTTTTAATGAATACATTTAAGTGAGTAAGTGCATTCATTAGTTTTAGTAGCTGTGAAAAGAAAAGGTGAGCTTGGCAAACTGAAGTTAAGCAGGCAACATTTACAAACACAGAGGGTGCCACTTTTTGATAAATTAGAACTCACAGAGGTTATGGTGAAAGTCAAAGTGAATGTGCCTGCGGGGCCTTGGGAAGCGGGAGCAATGGAGTAGGGTGTGTACTCAGGTAAAAAAAAATTAACCTTGGAATAGAAAGGGAATCTCAACAAAATGAAAGAAATCTCTAGGATAAGATAGAGATGGAGATGGCCAATCTGTCTTTTTATTTCTGGTTTCTAATTGTACATCCTTAGGGGAAGATATGGTAAAAACTGCAAAGTGGAATAGCTGAGTTAGATGCACCTGCTTTTGTGGTTGCATTAAACTTGAACATGACAGAGGGTATAATCAATAATCATACTTGCTTGTCTAACATGCAAGGGTCCTGGGATAGACCTGAGTATGTCATGGATACCTTTAATATTAACTCAATTGTGACTTTGATCTTTCTGCCTCTTTATTTTCGCCATTCTATTAGTAAAGCAGTGGTTTTCAAGTATACAAACTATGTATGTATGTCTCTCAAATGATCTAGTCAGTGGGGGAAACAATGAGTATTTGGACTAGAGGAACTCTTTTTTTTTCTTAATTCCAAACTCCATTGTTTGAATTGAAATGTGTCAACTATCCTGCATGAGACATTAATATAATGTTGATGATCTATTGTAAACACTAGAAATTTCTTTTGTTTTTATTTCAATCCCTTTTAAACACTCCATCTTGAATATTTATGAACTATTTTAGTGACTAAATTGCGTCTCTTTAAAATATGTATATATAAACATATATATCCTTATATATGACATATACGTGACTTGTTTTCTGCTTACTCTGAGATCAGTTATTCTCTCCTAGGTGTGATTTAATTATTTGAAGTGTCAATGTATGTTAATTGGACTTTCAAATCTCATACTTTGGTACAGCTAAAGCAGTTCAAATTTGGCTTTTCTCCTAACCCCCTTAAATCCTGAGATATTTTTCCCCTGGAACTCTCATAGATCTGCAACATCTTTTGAACATATCTCAACTGACCTTTGTGTCAGAGTATCTTTTTACAGACATCTAGTTACAGAACATTCTAATGTCTTCCAACAGTGGTGAGAAAAACATTTGCTTATAGCCTTGGAAGAGAGAGATAATGGCTCCCCAGAGATACAATAAGGGCCCACTGCCACACATGAACAATTCAGGTTTACACTTAGAGGGCTTGCCTCCTAGGACAGGAGCAGATATCTCACACCTTTGTATCATTCTGTAGGACTGAAAATTGACTGTTGGGTATTATAGAGAGTGCAAAATTATATTTTGAACCTTGGCTTTGCAGTTCATAAATAAAACTGTCATTTTCAAAGCCTAAGCACAACATGGTTTTCATGGCCATTCATAAAATTGAAAAGAAGCAGTCCATTTTCAGTTGACTAAAATTTCAGACCTTAATAGTCCCCTATGTTTAATATTTGACTAATCTTGACCAATCATTCTTTTTTAATATATAGAGCTTAATTTTCTATAATTCATTTAAAAGATACAATGCTTCTAAATTCTTTAGTGGTTTGCGGTACTTGGCATAAAACTGATCACAGTAACCATAGCAATAGAAGGAACAGCAGAGGCATCAAACAGCAATGCTAGAAAAATATTAACACAGAGACCATTTTGAAAGAGTGTGTGGATATCCCATGTACTACAATAAACAGCATGTAGAGTCTGTTAATTTAGCATTGTTACGATAACAGCAGTTGTGTTTTTCAATTCATGGCATTGGCTACAGGAAAGATGAACAAATTGGTCATGTGATTTGTCTGAGAACCAATCATAGACTTATTGACACAGTTGGCAAAAAAACATTAGCTGTGTGTGACTTATAAACACAAATATTGGATGGCAGTTTGATGGTCATAGGAGGTCTATTTTGTAAAAGAGTAGTAGTGGCTTCCCTACTTGGGCCCATGAATTCCCTACAATAGGCTTTTTTTTTAGAAAATCACAGTACCCAACTGTGATTTTTTTCCTTCCAGCTCAAACCTCAAAATGTAATCAGAAAACTTTTAGGAAAACCCAAAACAATCATGCCACTATCGTGACAATCTGCTCGTCTTGCCGGATTTGTACATTGTGTTGTGTAGTTGCTGTGGTCCTATCCAAGTACTGAGCTAAGTGATGTTGACCATACACTTCTAAACAGCGGGTTTATATCATGGACCTATTGTCATGTACATATGAACAACATATGAGAGCATAGGAAGAAGGTAAAGAAAAAGGAGGATGGGGAACAGTAGTGAGGAACTGAGTCTACAGGGCGGGACACGGATGCTCATTCAACTCAAGAAATCATAGCAGTTGCGGTTAACTACAGAAGACTGGATCTGTTAACAGTTTTTGACAGGTCGGAGATGATGTTACTAGGCCTCCCTTGTTATTAAGAATCTACTGGCAGTTAATGGTTAGGCAATTAATGGTGTGGAAGAGGAAGGGATCTTTGGTAGTTGTGTAGACACTCGTAAGTTTCCCATGTTCTTGTAAATAAGGTTCATTACCTAACAAAAAATAATAAAATGGTGGATTTCACACATACATACAAAAGCCTGAGAGCATACTGTAGAATAAATACATTAACATACACAGGTAAAGTTGTAGAAAAGATATGAGTAAGAAGTTATCTGTGGTTGAGTTTACTGGTTACTCTGCTTTTCATCTACAGGCAGATGCTTGAGGAAAAAATTTTAAATGTGTAGTTGCACACTCTTACCCAACACTAGTAAGTGAGGAATTAGAGAAACACAGCTCAATAAACTGTTGAAATACGTCATAATAGGAAAGAAAGCACAGACTACACAATGTTGATCTCCTGAATTTCTGCAGACAAGACTAATGTATAGAGCTAAGGTTTAAATCTTTCCAAACATTAAACTTTGAACCATTATGAATGCTAAACATATTTCCTTCATGAAATAAGTAATTTTACAGCATCAGTATTAAAATACAAAGTATTACTATCACAAAAAATGGTGTGCCAAATTCTGTGAGAAATTTTAAAATATCCAAAGAGATAGTTAATATTTCTCAATTCAAGCAAAATAATGAGGTTAACAGCTTATGCAATCCTAAATTTTAAGCATCTTAGTCTCTATATAGTTTTCTAATATGAATTAGAAAATATGTATGCATGCATTATGTTTTAAATATAGAAATGTTTATGAATAAAAACAGCTTATTATACATGAAATACTTTTGTTGTAACAAGTATTTATTATGTTTATCATCCAGTATCTGATGTAAATAGATGACACATGGTGGAGAAATCTAGAATATAAATTCATAATAGGTAGACTATAAATACTTATACTGTATATTCTCTTACACTTACCAGGTTTTCATTATATTTCATACTGTAATATAGGCAGATAAATAGATAGATGATAGATAGATGATAGATAGATAGATAGATAGAGAGAGATGAGATATAGATAAAGTATATGAACGTATTTGTTCATTTATTTTACCTCTGCAGATGGGAACAGGGAAATCCCAGGATGCTGTATTAACCGAATTGGCTATGCAGGTAAGTTGAGGATGACCATCAAGGATATATCCAGTTACACAGCTGTAGCGGATCTTGTCCCCAACATCAAACCTTGTACCATACAGGACACCTTTGGGTGGAACTCCTGGATTACCACAGGAGCTACTCTGTAGTTCTGTAGTAAAGAAAGAATAAAAAAGAACTTAGAGTCATTTAAATATATTAAATGTTGTAATATTATAAAATTACATCTAAGTTTTACTATTATTTTTCTGAAGAGAAATGTCTGACTGAAAATCTAGCATTTTCTCATTCAGTACAGAAGAGATTAATTTTTGGTAATGTGACTAAATTTTACTGCATCAGAAATGGAATTAATTTTGCTTAAAGTTTTAGATGCCTTACATTATTTAGTCTTCATGGCAAGTTTTAAAATACTATCATATTTTACACGGTTTTAAAATGGAGATTGGAAGACCTCATACCAATATTATCCAAACTATTCCACAAAATTGAAACAGATGGAGCCCTACCGAATTCCTTCTACGAAGCCACAATTACTCTTATACCTAAACCACACAAAGACCCAACAAAGAAAGAGAACTTCAGACCAATTTCCCTTATGAATATCGACGCAAAAATACTCAATAAAATTCTGGCAAACCGAATTCAAGAGCACATCAAAACAATCATCCACCATGATCAAGTAGGCTTCATCCCAGGCATGCAGGGATGGTTTAATATACGGAAAACCATCAACGTGATCCATTATATAAACAAACTGAAAGAACAGAACCACATGATCATTTCATTAGATGCTGAGAAAGCATTTGACAAAATTCAACACCCCTTCATGATAAAAGTCCTGGAAAGAATAGGAATTCAAGGCCCATACCTAAACATAGTAAAAGCCATATACAGCAAACCAGTTGCTAACATTAAACTAAATGGAGAGAAACTTGAAGCAATCCCACTAAAATCAGGGACTAGACAAGGCTGCCCACTCTCTCCCTACTTATTCAATATAGTTCTTGAAGTTCTAGCCAGAGCAATCAGACAACAAAAGGAGATCAAGGGGATACAGATCGGAAAAGAAGAGGTCAAAATATCACTATTTGCAGATGACATGATAGTATATATAAGTGATCCCAAAAGTTCCACCAGAGAACTACTAAAGCTGATAAACAACTTCAACAAAGTGGCTGGGTATAAAATTAACTCAAATAAATCAGTTGCCTTCCTCTATACAAAAGAGAAACAAGCTGAGAAAGAAATTAGGGAAAGGACACCCTTAATAATAGACCTAAATAATATAAAGTACCTCGGTGTGACTTTAACCAAGCAAGTAAAAGATCTGTACAATAAGAACTTCAAGACACTGAGGAAAGAAATTGAAGAAGACCTCAGAAGATGGAAAGATCTCCCATGCTCATGGATTGGCAGGATTAATATAGTAAAAATGGCCATTTTACCAAAAGCAATCTACAGATTCAATGCAATCCCCATCAAAATACCAATCCAATTCTTCAAAGAGTTAGACAGAACAATTTGCAAATTCATCTGGAATAACAAAAAACCCAGGATAGCTAAAGCTATCCTCAACAATAAAAGGACTTCAGGGGGAATCACTATCCCTGAACTCAAGCAGTATTACAGAGCAATAGTGATAAAAACTGCATGGTATTGGTACAGAGACAGACAGATAGACCAATGGAATAGAATTGAAGACCCAGAAATGAACCCACACACCTATGGTCACTTGATTTTTGACAAAGGAGCCAAAACCATCCAATGGAAAAAAGATAGCATTTTCAGCAAATGGTGCTGGTTCAACTGGAGGGCAACATGTAGAAGAATGCAGATCGATCCATGCTTATCACCCTGTACAAAGCTTAAGTCCAAGTGGATCAAGGACCTCCACATCAAACCAGACACACTCAAACTAATAGAAGAACAACTAGGGAAGCATCTGGAACACATGGGCACTGGAAAAAATTTCCTAAACAAAACACCAATGGCTTATGCTCTAAGATCAAGAATCGACAAATGGGATCTCATAAAACTGCAAAGCTTCTGTAAGGCAAAGGACACTGTGGTTAGGACAAAACGGCAACCAACAGATTGAGAAAAGATCTTTACCAATCCTACAACAGATAGAGGCCTTATATCCAAAATATACAAAGAACTCAAGAAGTTAGACCGCAGGGAAACAAATAACCCTATTAAAAAATGGGGTTCAGAGCTAAACAAAGAATTCACAGCTGAGGAATGCCGAATGGCTGAGAAACACCTAAAGAAATGTTCAACATCTTTAGTCATAAGGGAAATGCAAATCAAAACAACCCTGAGATTTCACCTCACACCAGTGCGATTGGCTAAGATCAAAAACTCAGGTGACAGCAGATGCTGGCGAGGATGTGGAGAAAGAGGAACACTCCTCCATTGTTGGTGGGATTGCAGACTGGTAAAACCATTCTGGAAATCAGTCTGGAGAATCCTCAGAAAATTGGACATTGAACTGCCTGAGCATCCAGCTATACCTCTCTTGGGCATATACCCAAAAGATGCCTCAACATATAAAAGAGACACGTGCTCCACTATGTTCATCACAGCCTTATTTATAATAGCCAGAAAATGGAAAGAACCCAGATGCCCTTCAACAGAGGAATGGATACAGAAAATGTGGTACATCTACGCAATGGAATATTACTCAGCTATCAAAAACAACGAGTTTATGAAATTCGTAGGCAAATGGTTGGAACTGGAAAATATCATCCTGAGTGAGCTAACCCAATCACAGAAAGACATACATGGTATGCACTCATTGATAAGTGGCTATTAGCCCAAATGCTTGAATTACCCTAGATCCCTAGAACAAACGAAACTCAAGACGGATGATCAAAATGTGAATGCTTCACTCCTTCTTTAAATGAGGAAAAAGAATACCCTTGGCAGGGAAGGGAGAGGCAAAGATTAAAACAGAGACTGAAGGAACACCCATTCAGAGCCTGCCCCACATGTGGCCCATACATATACAGCCACCCAATTAGACAAGATGGATGAAGCAAAGAAGTGCAGACTGACAGGAGCCGGATGTAGATCGCTCCTGAGAGACACAGCCAGAATACAGCAAATACAGAGGCGAATGCCACCAGCAAACCACTGAACTGAGAATAGGACCCCCGTTGAAGGAATCAGAGAAAGAACTGGAAGAGCTTGAAGGGGCTTGAGACCCCAAAAGTACAACAATGTCAAGCAACCAGAGCTTCCAGGGACTAAGCCACTACCTAAAGACTATACATGGACTGACCCTGGACTCTGACCTCATAGGTAGCAATGAATATCCTAGTAAAAGCACCAGTGGAAGGGGAAGCCCTGGGTCCTGCTAAGACTGAACCCCCAGTGAACTAGTCTATGGGGGGAGGGCGGCAATGGGGGGAGGGTTGGGAGGGGAACACCCATAAGGAAGGGGAGGGGGGAGGGGGATGTTTGCCCGGAAACCGGGAAAGGGAATAACACTCGAAATGTATATAAGAAATACTCAACTTAATAAAAAAAAAAAAGAAAAAAAAAGAAAATGGAGATCACTATAATTTATATAGTTTCTTCAAAGTAATATTTTAATGACAGAATGATGTATGTTTCTATATATAGTAAAGTTTACATAGAAAACACGCACACTTTTTATTTAAATAATAAAAATATACTAGTATAAAATAAACATATTTTAACGTAAGTAATTTGATTGCATTTTATCACATTTATCTGTTTTAATTTGGATATTTAGTAATAATAATAGTAACAAATTCATGGACCTATGACATTTTAAACGGGTAAATATAAAAAACAGGTATTAACTGATTACATTTAGAAAAACTTCAATTTTAATCTGAGTTGAAAGTGGAGATTTAGATATACCAGAATTTGCAGAGCAATATATATGTGTGTGTATATATATTTATATATGCATATATATGTATATATATATTAGTTTTTATAACACATATATGTTATATAACATATATCTGGCTTACTAGCATATGAAATTGCTATTGTAACAATTAATCAATTAAACTAAAATTAACAAATAAGGAAAAAGTGGTTTAGCAACTTGAGTAAATTGTTCAGTTTCTGGTGCTAGATAAATGTTAATTTCCCAGAAGGTATAATTTTACTACAGTTCAGAGGCAATTAAATCTTAGGTGAGTTAATTAAATGTATATGAGAATAACTATGCTTGCAAAATTTCAAACAAGCTAAAAATATATTTGTGATATAAGAGTGAATCTTTTCCCTATTTTATAAAATTATTGATTCCATGTAAAGCATTAGTAAGTTCCTGGCAAAATAATTATGTCAAACAAAATCATTCTAAACTGCGGTAACATTGAAATTACCAAAGTGCAAAATCATGTAAAATAATAGATAGCTGAAATGTTATAAAATTGGAATATGTATAGACATAGGTTTATAAATTCTTTATAACTTGCTTCTACTAATTGTGGTGTTTTTTTCTTTATGTTGTGTTTTCTCTTGTGTTGTATGTATGAACTCACGTGTGTGTGTCTGTGTGTGTGTATATGTACTTGTGTGTGTATGTAGTACATTCCATAAATGAGCAGTTATAAATGGCCATGTGTGTGCATGTGGACCCCAGATCAATAGTTGCCAGAACAGACTACAATCTTTCTCTACTAATTTTGCTTATTGCCTTGAAACACACTTTCACTGAACTAGAAGCTAATAATTTTGGCAATGCTTCCTGGCCAGTGTCTGGATTTATTGGCACAGGCAACCATGTTCTAGTTTTTATAAGGGTTTCAAAATTGAGCTGTAAATATTTTTTATTCATTCTACAATTTTTGAAAAGCAAATGCTTTTACTCAGTCTGCCACTCCCCTGAATCTGGTAGTAATTCCACTATTCTATTAATTTCCCCTATAATTTTTAATGCTTATAGAAAAACTCACTGATTAATTTGAAGCATAAGGTACTGTACTTGATTAACGAATGTAAGACGAATGGAAAACTTTGAGGGAATGATTTGTTTTAGAGGTGAAATATTTACTCTTAGTTTATAATAGTTATTTTCGAGTCCAAAAATATAGGACATTAAAGAACTTGGCTAACATTTACAGAATAACAAGGGTTTATATAAATAGGTCATCTTTATAAGTTAATATTTGAAAGATATTTAAAATATTAGTAGTCAAGTTTAATTTTTCCTAAAATTTTCCTTTATTCCCTCATATGTTTTTATTATTTATTTTTCTATTGTTTAAAAATATTTCTATATGTGGAGTTCTAGAAATACTTTAAATAGATATATTGTCTGTGGATTTGGGCAATTAAAAAGTATTCAGACTGAAGAGACAGATGGCTCAGTGCTAGGAATGCGAGTTACATAGCCAGAGGAAAGGAGTTTGGGTGCCCTGTACCAATGTAAATACCAAAGTGTAGCCATAGACCTGTGTAGCCCCAGCACTGTTTATATGGTAATGTAGGATACAAGAGAATTTATGTCTCTTAATGCCAGTCCAGCCAAAATATTGCAAGTTCCAGATGGAGAGAGAGAGAGAATATGAGTGTGAATATACACATGTACAATCCAACTCACACACACCATGTTTTACATATAACAACAGAACTTTTTTAAATATTTCATTTTCTGGAAATTTTATGTAAATAATACTTGCTGGAATAGATGCTAAGGTTAATAAGTTTTGATAAATGGAATGAGAACCCAATCCTTTGAGTAGGGTAATAACAAAGGAATACTTTCAATGAAATTACCACTTTTGACCTTATAATCAAAACACTTCCTCTCCCTTACACACTCTAAAAATAATTAAGGTCAGGACTTCAATTATCATAAAGTTATATATCTAGGAGGAAAGGAAACTTCATAGGCTTTCACAGGAAATGGTTTCAGAGGGGAAAAATGAAAGATAGAAACTTTGATTTTATACCTTTTAGGCTTAGTTTCAACTTATTTAAACTAAAAGTAAATATTGCATTGATGAATGACATAAAAGGGAGACAGGACATATCTCACAGATAAAGTGAATGCATAAGAGAACAATGAAGTCATCACAAATTACACAAATTCTGGTCTTGTGACTGAATAACATCCAAATCAATAGGCTCTTAAAATTTGTTTTACTGAAGAAAAGAATTTAATTCTGAGGCATGTCTTATCTTTATCCTCTAGAAGTCACAGTATTGTATGACCTTGTTTATCCTCTATTGAATATGAGACCATCTACCCATAACCATTTGTGAATTAAATTATTCATAAAGCTATGGAAAAATTTTACATTCAATTTTCATAGGTTGTTTCTCTATAGATGCTGTTCATGATTCTAAACATTTTCCTTTTTCAAACTTTAATAATTTCCCTCTAAGCTCTCTACAACTAACTTAAAATGAACAAATGAGAAGGCTAGGTCATTAATTGAACAGTTATGTGACCTACTTCTGTGATTAATAATTACTCCCTAATATATTCTGTCTCATCTTAGTCTCTGTCTCTTTGTCTCCCAGTCTCTGACTCTCTCTCTGTCTCTGTCTCTGTCTCTGTGTGTGTGTGTTTGTGTGTGTGTATGTATGTATGATGTATGTATGCATGTATGTATGTATGTGTCTGAGCATATTGCAATGTGTGTTGACATATGTTTGTGGATATAGACAGGCTAAGGTCTGAAGATATTATCTTCTTCTTCATCTATTTGGTTTTGGTTGTTGCACTGGCTAGTTTTGTGTGTCAACTTGACACAAGCTGGAGTTATCACAGAAAAGGAGCCACAGTTGTGGAAACGCCTTCATGAGACCCAGCTGTAAGGCATTTTCTCAACTAGTGGTCAAAGTGAGAGGACCCAGACCATTGTGGGTGGTGGCATCCCTGGGCTGGAGGTCTTGGGTACTATAAGAAAGCAATCTGAACAAGCCAGGGGAAGCAAGCCAGTCAGAAACATCCCTCCATGGCCTCTGCATCAGCTCCTGCTTCCTGACCTGCGTGAGTTCCAGTCCTGACTTCCTTTGGTGATGAAACAGCAATGTGGAAGTGTAAGCTGGATAAACCCTTTCCTCCCCAACCTGCTTCTAGGTCATGATGTTTGTGCAGGAATAAGACAGTTGTTGTTCTATTTTATTTTTCTTGGTTATTTTATGTATTAACATTCCAAATGTTATCCTCTTCCCCCAACAACTCTCATATCTCTTCCCCTCCCTCTGCTTCTATGAGGATGCTTCCACTCCCGCTCACCCACTCCCAACCTGTGAAGCCCAATCAAGGGTTGTTCCTCCTATTGATCCTGGACAATGCCATACTCTGCTAAATTTGTGACTTGAGTAACAGGTCCCTACATGTGTACTCATTGGTTGGTGGTTTAGTTCCTGGGAGCTATGCTGGAGTCTGGTTCATTGATATGGTTGTTCTTCCTATGGTTCTTCAGCTCCTTCAGTTTTTTCTTGAACTCCTCCATACCATCCCAGACCACAAGCTGCATTACAGAGCTGTCACGATAAAAAAACCTGCATGATATTGGTACAGAGACAGGCAGGTAGATCAGTGGAATAGAAGTGAATACCCAGAAATGAACCTAAACACCTATGGTCACTTGATCTTTGACAAAGGAGCTAAAACTATCCAATAAAATAGAGCATTTTCAACAAATGGTGGGGGTGCAACTTGAGGTCAGCATGTAGAAGAATGCAAATTGACCCATTTTTATCTCCTTGTACAGAACTTGTAAGACCTCTACATAAAACCAGATACACTCAAACTAAACTTTTCAAGGGAAGAGCCTTGAACACATGTGCATAGGAGAAAATTTCCTGAACAGAGCACCAATGGTTTATGCTCTGAGATCAAGAATCACCAAATGGGACCTCATAAAACTGCAAAGCTTCTGAAAGGTAAAGGACACTGTTATTAGGACAAAACACCAACTAACAGATTGGGAAACTGTCTTTACCAATCCTACATCTGAAAGATGGTTAATATCTAATATATACAAAGAACTCAGAAGTTAGACTCCAGAGAATTATATAACCTTAAAAAAATGGGGATAAAGAGCTAAACAAAGAATTCTCAACTGAGGAATAGCAAATGGCTCAGAAGTACCTAAAGAAATGTTCAACTTCCTTAGTCATTGGAGAAACACACATCAAAACAACCCCGAGATACCACCTCACACCAGTCAGAATGGCTAAGACATGTGAGAGTAGATGCTGGCAATGATGTGGAGAAATAGAAACACTCCTCCATTGTAAGTAAGATTGCAAGCTGGTACAACCACTCTAGAAATTTGTCTGGCAGTTCCTCAGAAAATTGGACATTGCACTACCTGTGGACCCAGCTAGAACACACCCAAAAGATGCTTCAATATATAACAAGGACACATGCTCCACTATGTTCATAGCATCTTTATTTATAATGGCCAGAAGCTGGAAAGAACCCAGATGCCCTTCAACAGAGGAATGGATACAGAAAAATGTTGTACATTTACACAATGGAGTACTACTCAGTGGCCTCATGAAATTCTTATGCAAATGGATGGAACTAGAAAATATCGTCTTGAGTGAGGTAACCCACAGAACACACATGGTATGCACTCATGATAAGTGGATATTAGTCCAAAAGCTTGGAATATCTAAGGAAAAAATTCACAGATCATGTGAAACTAAAAAAGAAGGAAGTCCAAATATGGATGCTTCAGTCCTTCTTAGAAGCGAGAACAAAATACTCATGAAAGGAAGTACAGAGACAAAGGGTGGAGCAGGGACTGAAGAAAAGTTCATCCAGAGACTTCCCCACCTGGGGATCCATCCCATATGCAGTCACTATTGCTGATGCAAAGAAGTGCTTGCTGACAGGAGCCAGATATGGGTGTCACCTGAGTGACTTTGCCAGAGCCCCTTGATACAGATGAGAATGTTTCTTATTTGTTTCTATTGAATCTATTAAGGCTGAGGCCTCATTCTGAACCCAAACATTTCAGGTATTTACTAGTCTAGCTAGCTCTATCACACCATAAACCCTCCTTTTCTACCTCTAGTGGGCTGCTCTTATAGGTGGCAATCTTCTCAAATGACATTTAAGTTCTGGGAATGAAGGTCAATCTTCCTGCTTTTTATGGAAGCACTTTCTCCACTAGGTACCAATCCATACTCCACTGTATTCACTGGTTTAATATAAAAATATACTGTTGCATGCTAGGCTTTTTATCTTTTTTTAACAAATCACATGGTTAGGTAGGTTACAATAACTTTTAGATGTTCCTACCAGTCTTCAACAGTTACTACAAATTTTTACTATAAACATATATTAAAGATAAAATATTCACAAACTATCTTAGTCATAGAAAGCACTTACTATTTTTAATGGATACTAGTAAAAGCACTAAGATATATGATTTCCTGAGTTATAAAAGCAAAATTCCAGTTTGGATTCTGTGTCAGTCCACAAATATGCTCTCTTCAAAACATTTATGAATTCATGAAACGCAAGGTACATATACTCACTACATTCTACTTGGAATGAAACTAAATATTTTAAGCAACTTGCCCATGTCAAACAAGTAATAAATAGTTACTGTGTAGCTTAAAACCCAAGTTGTCTGACTTCAAAGCTCAGTAATCTTTCAGAGAAAGACATAGATTGTTACCAAGGAAAATCTAGTAATTATCCTCACAGCGCTACAATTGGCTAACAATTGTCTATGGGAGTGGTCTGAGGCAGTTCCAAAATACAGACATGTTGCTGCCCTTTTGATGTTTATATGCTGTAATGACCAAAATTAATGAATCATTGCAGAATGTAAATCGCCTTATAATAACATCGGATACAAAAATGAGCAAGTAACCATAAAAATATATAATGAAACAGCTAAGCATTAATGAAGATATATAGAAGGGATTTGATAGAGAAGTAAGCCTTAAAATGTAACCTGAAATAAGGTGTATATTTATATTCAAGCAATTAATAGGAAATCTACCTGGAATTTTCAAAACTGAGTGGCACTAAACTAAAAGCAAGTATATTTGAAACAAGAAGAATAAGGAATGAGTTCTCCAAGGAAACTTAGATACGGCATTATTATGAAAACGGAATTAGGAAAATAGATTTGAAAAGGAAATATTCTGAACGTGTTACTTATAGGTAGATTTTATGTAGTGAAAACACAGCTGACAAACAAACACAATAAATATGTGCACACACATACTAGAATTATAACAAGAAGATCTGGTTGGCCTTAAACACTTGTAAATAGTATCGAGGCATGGGGGGGGCGAATTTATGTGCAAAAAGGTAGCATATTATAAAAGGCACTCAAGAGGTACAGCAGGACTTGGAAGGAAATAGAAAAATGAGAAATGATGTAAATATATTACTTATATATGAATTTTCTGAAAACTACTACTACTGCTACTACTACTACTACTGCTACTATTACTACTATTACTAATAATAATAATTATAATTATACACATATTAATGCAGTCAGAGATATTAAAATTACTTCTCACTTTGGAGTAAACACAATGAATAGCCTTAAAAGCAAGGTTTTCAACAGCTTATCAAGAACCAAGCCTGACCTTGAGAACTGGAATGAAAAACTGAAAGAGGAAAGGGACACAATGAGCACAGAATCGCATAATTATTCCGTCAACGAGATGAAGCATGATCCTGCTGAGATCAATTAGCAGCACTTTAAAACATTGTAAAATTATATCTACTAAGGGAAGCAAAATTCGAGTTGCTTGTATTTCTTCCAGAAAATTAATCTCAGCGTTTTATTTCCCAGATGATTAAAAATCATTTAGGAGACTATAACATCAAACAGAGGCAAAGTGTTTTCTACCTCGTACCTCTCATTGAAAGACTTTTAAAAAGTGCATGTTAAATAAATGCATTTTCTAAACTTTTTAGTGATAATTTTGTGTGATACAGTCCTGAACCATTTCAATCACATAGGACATAACTGAGAACATTTATGAGAATGCTGTCAGAGACATCAGGGCAAGCATTTTGTGAATATTTTAAAACACTTACTGTAGCTATCCTGTCTCTTGGAGTTTTTCATTAAATATAACAGAATGAATCAGTTTCTTTATACCTAGTTTCATTGCTATTATACAATTTGGGGACTTGAGAACAAGGGCTCTGACTCATCCTTGTGAATCAAGTATTTAGAACATTGTGCTGTTGGCAAGCAAACAAGGACTGAGTTAGCTGAGTAATCTCATTCAATATGAAAATGCAAAAGATAATCATCACACAAAGTTTTTTTTTAGGTCATGCTTAAACAGAAAATAATTGAAATGAACGAGTATAAAACAGAGCAGCAGGCATATGTTGAATTAACTGTGTTACAATAAGCACTGAATAACATTTGCAAGGTGTGATTTTTTTCTTTAAACACTGAATTTCATTGTTAAGGTTTTCTACTGTGTTTTACCAAAATGTATTTACTTCTATAACTCAGTTTCTATGCTGGACCATAGTAACGTAATTTCTATGATTCCACACATGTCATGGATCACATTGGAGTTCAGAAGATGAATTAAACATGAGGCAATATTTATTGTTTTAGAAGCAGTAAGATACTTCTGAAGGCTAACATTTGCTAAGCAAAATAAAAATATTCATTTTGGTTAGGGGTATTTTAATGTAAGAAAAAGAATTCACAATAAATTATTGCCTGGCATACAAGCAAACAAAATCTTAATAACCAAGATTGGCTAGGCTGATTTTTCTAGCAGTAAAACAAATTACTGAATTAAATATGAGGGCAGAATGTGACCATTGCTTGAAACTTTCGTCAAGAATTAGTGAAATGGCTCAAAAGCCAGTCTGTAAGAGGACTTCCTGCTTCTGCATAGGATCTGGGTTTGGTTCCCAGCACACACATGGTAGCTCGGAACCATCTGTAATTCCAGTTCCAGGGAACCCGATACCCTCTTTAACCTCTGTAGTCAGGAACCATATTTATGACATTCATGCATACATTTAGGAAAGACATTCATAAGGATAAGGATAAATAATAAATATTTAATAACTGTGTTTCAAGAAGTATCAAATTCTGCTGAAACAATCTGTTAATATAAATGTTAAGACTGATGGAAATGCCGTTTGACTTGTGACTGAGAGATATATTGTTTCAAATATCAATGCTTATTTAATGCCAATAATTTGTGGTAGAGGGAATTTGTATAAAATGATATATTTAAATTATGTAATTGTCACATTAAGATAGTTTGCTAGGATTGGAAAGAAATGTAAAACAAAAGAAATATAAATTTTAAAATCGAATTACATCCAGTATCCTTACCAGTATATTGAAACTCAAAATATAAAATAACACAGATATCAGGTAAATTTGCAATCATACCCAGGTCATAGTTTCTGAAAATGAAAGATGCTTCATGTACCAGGGAATAACCTTTTAGCACTTGATTCAGAATAGCAGAAAATGTGCACGAACTCTCCTTTCCTTGTGACAGAATTGGGACAAGTATCTGTATTAGGGCAACTTTAGCACTCACAGAATTTAATTCTTTAAAAGGGTATGCTAAACTGATCAGAGATAATTTGGTGGATTATATAATCATTCAATATGATGAGTGAGAGATGCCTCTGTATTTCAGCAATTACTCCATCATCCAATAATTACTGAACTTTGAGGCATAAATGTCAAAGGGGTCTAGCAAAAATGACACCATTTCCATCTTGTTGAAACTTATAACTCAGCTGGAGTGATGAGACATGCACAATGTGACCTTCTAAAAATTAAAGCTATTTCTACAGCCTGAAAATTTAAAAATGGTTCTACTTTATTTTATAAGATTTAGTGGTGTGTGTGTGTGTGTGTGTGTGTGTGTGTGTGTGTGTGTGTGTGTGCTTATGTGTGGAAGTGAATACCACATGTGCTCAGTGGATGTGGAAGAGAGAAAAGGGCATCAGATCTTTTGGAACTGTGATTCACTGGCAGTTGTGAGTTACTGGACATAAGTACTGAAAATGAAACTCAGGGTCTCTGGAAATTCGTCACATATTCTTATCCGTTAAATCCTTCTCTAACACCCTACTTCTTTCTGAAGGAAACAAAACACTTCATTTTCTATTCATGTGTGTATTTATTATGGGAGTGGGGTGTGTGTGTGTGTGTGTGTGTGTGTGTGTGTGTGTGTGTGTGTGTGTGTGTGATGTGCATGTGGTTATGTGCACAGGTGCAGGCTTAAAAAAAAAGTAAGAGATCTCTGAGAAGTTGCTTTTATTCTCCCAAACTGGATTCTGGGGACTGAATACAGTTGCACAGAGGTGATATCAAGCTATAGAGCCACACCTGCTTCTCTATCTTTCAAACACTTATATAAAATGAAGACCACTATGTAAAAGAAATATTGTTTAATTTAGAGTAAGGGAAAGTCATATAAATTACCTGAGCAGTTTAGTGTATACCTCTGACCCGCAGAGGATCAATGGAGAGACGGTCAATGGCAATATAAAAGAGGTGGACACGAATGGAAATCCATATAAATAAGGGCACAAATAGCCCCAAGGAGATTTGACGTTAGGCTGGCAGAGACCTTTAATTAATAGTTTTAGGTGGTGTCCTATTCGTGATGAAGTTTCAGAGATTCAAAATAAAATCATATAAATAAAGTAGCTGTTGTTTCTTTTCATGTGACCTTGATTATTCTAGGCAAAGGGTGGTAGGACTGAGGTCACCAGAACCCAAATATTCTTCCTTCTTTCTGCTTTGTCATCCCTGTATATTCAAGATAAAGGAGAGTTGATAAAAATACTGAATTTCTGGGTATCTGGATGGAATGAGTGGATCCTGAAAAAGATATTCCTCCCTCCCTTGCTCCCCTAGGTATTTTCCCACTGATGTGATAAAACATTATGATGAAAAGGCAGGTTAGAGGACAAAAGGTTTATTTCATCTTACCCTTTAGGGTCACATTCTGTCATTGAGGGAAGTCACAGGCAGAAACCACAGGGACACACTGCCTGCTGGCTCAGTCTCAGGCTCACTCAGACACTCATTCTTAGTTATGTTTCTTATATTGCCTATGACCAGCTTCACTGGGACAACATTACTCACAGTGGGCTTTGCCTTACAATAATAATTCACAATCAAGGAAATTCACTGGAGATATACCCAGAGACCAATCTGAACAGGCAATTCCTCAATTCTTGTTTTCCTCTGACACGACTCTATAGTATATCAAAATGGCAACAGTTAAAGGAAAAATTCCATTGTTTAATAACCTGCTACAGTTCTTTTTTTTTATTAACTTGAGTATTTCTTATATACATTTCGAGTGTTATTCCCTTTCCCGGTTTCAGGGCAAACATCCCCCTCCCCATCCCCTTCTTTATGGGTGTTCCCTTCCCCATCCACCCCCCATTACCACCCTCCCCCCAACAATCTAGTTCACTGGGGGTTCAGTCTTAGCAGGACCCAGAGCTTCCTCTGCCACTAGTGCTCTCACTAGGATATTCATTGCTACCTATGAGGTCAGAGTCCAGGGTCAGTCCATGTATAGTCTTTAGGTAGTGGCTTAGTCCCTGGAAGCTCTGGTTGCTTAGCATTGTTGTACATATGGGGTCTCGAGCCCCTTCAAGCTCTTCCAGTTCTTTCTCTGATTCCTTCAACGGGGGTCCTATTCTCAGTTCAGTGGTTTGCTCCTGGCATTCGCCTCTGTGTTGGCTGTATTCTGGCTGTGTCTCTCAGGAGCGATCTACATCCGGCTCCTGTAGGCCTGCACTTCTTTGCTTCATCCATCTTGTCTAATTGGATGGCTGTATATGCATGGGCCACATGTGGGGCAGGCTCTGAATGGGTGTTCCTTCTGTGTCTGTTTTAATCTTTGCCTCTCTATTCCCTGCCAAGGGTATTCTTGTTCCCCTTTTAAAGAAGGAGTGAAGCATTCACATTTTGATCATCCGTCTTGAGTTTCATTTGTTCTAGGCATCTAGGATAATTCAAGCATTTGGGCTAATAGCCACTTATCAATGAGTGCATACTAAATGTTCTGACAACAGGGTAATATGTAGCACGTGAATTATTTTGTTTTATATTAAGGTTAACTACAGTTCTTCACTAAGGACGAGACCTAGTCAAACAGGTAATAGTTGTTTTCAATAAAGTGTATAAAAGTAAAAAGGAGAGGAAAACAACATGTGTGGACATGTACAAGGTGTGAAACAGAAGTGAGGAAGAGGTACCCACTCTGGCAGAGTACATATCCCATGGTCTTGTACCTTCATTTGGACAGTTCTCCTTGTCCACAGCCACTGTGACAGAACTTGAAGTGGGTGGGGAAATATTGATTCTGTATGTATGTGTAAGAAACAGACCAGTTGATACAGGTTTGATAGTTGAAAATTGTCTTTTGAAATGATTAAACAGGGAGTACAGGTAAGTCATTTATTGATTTGTTCAAAAGTCACTCTAATAATAATGGGGATTGACTAGTTTGCCATCAGTCTGGTTCATGTACATGGTTCACTCTAACCATGTCTAGTTTCCTCTATCCATGTTCTCCTTAATGAGGCTCTTCTCAAGTGACTCAACCATTAAATTTGGGCAGATCCAGCATTCTCCATCTATATTTTTAACTCAACATAGATTTGGAAAGCCAGAAACACAAAGAACATTTAATTATATTGGTAAATCTTCCCTTTGCGTTGGTACCTTAGTATTCTGTCTTTTACATCACTGTGAGCAATTACTTCATCACTTAAAATAATTATACTTAAGGTAAAACTTGTCTAATTTATTCAAAGTTTCATTGCTAATACTTCTGACCACAAAATTTCATATTTTATATATTTTTAAACATTCTTTTCAGTGCTATACTTGTAGCAGAAAAAATATTTTATAAAACGTAAGTTGACTTAGGTATTGGGTGTAGTATAAACACACCTCTTAACTACTGAACAGATTTTTTAAATTAAAATTACAATTAAATTTACCAAGATTCTCTGCCTTTTGTCCCTAAATTCTCAAAGGCAGAAACAGACTAGAGGAAGATGCTTTCTGAAAGTATAATTCAGAGACCAGGGGAATTGTAGTTAAAGACAAAAACATGATCAACTGTCATATACCCAAAGGAAGGTAGGATAATGGAAACTGTGTTCTCTAGATCTTTTTTCTGTGCTGTTGTGATAAATTTTAGTTCATCATTGAGGGAAGCTAGTTCAGGAACTCAGGACAGAAACATGAAAGCAAAAAGAGAAACAGTCCATGAAGGAAAGATACTGATAGGCTTACATGGCTGCATGCTTTATGCATTCTAGGTCTACTTGTCTAGGAATGCCACTACCTAAGTGGGCTGACACAGCTAAATATATTAAAAACCAAAAACTGTTAAAATATTCCCACAAGTCAATCAGATGGTTAAAGTTTCTCAAGTACAATGCCTTCTTCCAATGTCCAGATCTGTGTCAAATTTTCAAAAACTATGACAGGGCCATAGAAGAACTCCAATTTCAACAAAAATATCAAATCCACAATGTTCAAGGAAATTGTACATGGATAAAATTCAAGTTTCATTTTATTTTTTATTTTTTTTAATTTTTTTGGATATTTACTTTATTTGCATTTCAGATGTTATCCTCTTTCCCATTTTTCCCTCCAGAAAACCCGCAACCCATCCCCCACCCCTTGCCTCGACGAGATTGTTCCTCCACCTACCCAACCACCCACTCTCTCACACCTCCCTGCACTGGCATTCCCCTATGATAGGGCATCGAGCCTTCAGTGGAGCAAGGACCTCTCCTCCTATTAATGCCTGATAAGGCCCATCCTCTGCTACAAATATGGCTGGAGCCATGGGTCTCTCCCTATGTACTCTTTAGTTGGTAGTTTAGTTCCTGGAAGTTCTGGGGTGTCTGGTTGGTTGATACTGTTTTTCTTCCTATGGGCTTACAAACCCAAACAACTAACTCAGTCCTTTCTCTAACTCCTCCATTGGGACACTGTTCTCAGTCCCATGGTTGGTCGTGAGCTTCTACTTCTGTGTTTGTCAGGTTCTGGCAGAGCCCCTCAGGAAACCTCTATATCAGGCTCCTGGCAGATGAACCTCTCAGCATCCCCAATAGTGACTGGACTCAGTAACTGGTAACTTCCTGTGGGATGGATCCCCATGTGTGGCAGTCGCTGGGTGGCCTTTCCTTCAGTCTTTGCTGTACACTTTGTCTCCATGTTTACTCCTGTGAGTTTTTTGTTCCCCCTTGTAAGAAGGACTGAAGCATCCACACTCTGCTCTTTCTTCTTCTTGAGCTTCATGTAGTTTGTAAATTGTATCTTGGTTATTCCAAGCTTCAGGGATAATATCCGGTTATCAGTGAATATATGTCATGTGTGTTATTTTGTGATTGGGTTACCCCACTCAGGATATTTTTTAGTCTCAATTCATTTGGCTAAGAATTTCATGAAGTCATTGTTTTTAATAGCTGAGTAGTACTCCATTAGGTAAATGTACCATATATTCTGTCGAAGGACATCTGGATTCTTTCCAGCTTCTGGCTATTAAAAATAAGGCTGGGATGAACATAGTGGAGCATGTGTCCTTGTAATATGTTGGAGCACATTTTGGGTATATGCCCAGGAGTAGTATAGCTGAATCCATGTCCAATTTTCAGAGGAACCTCCAGAGTTACTTGCAAAGTGGTTGTAATTGTAATCCCACCAACAATGGAGGACTGTTCTTCTTTCTCCACATTCTCCCCAGCATCTGTCGACACCTTTTTTTTTTTAACTTGAGTATTTCTAATATACATTTCGAGTGTTATTCCCTTTCCCGGTATCCGGGCAAACATCCCCCTCCCCCCTCCCCTTCCTTATGGGTGTTCCCCTCCCAACCCTCCCCCCATTGCCGCCCTCCCCCCCACAGTCTTGTTCACTGGGGGTTCAGTCTTAGCAGGACCCAGGGCTTCCCCTGCCACTGGTGCTCTTACTAGGATATTCATTGCTACCTATGAGGTCAGAGTCCAGGGTCAGTCCATGTATAGTCTTTAGGTAGTGGCTTAGTCCCTGGAAGCTCTGGTTGCTTGGCATTGTTGTACTTTTGGAGTCTCGAGCCCCTTCAAGCTCTTCCAGTTCTTTCTCTGACACCTGGGTTTTTGATCATAGCCATTCTGATTGGTGAGCGGTGGAAACTCAGAGTTGTTTCGATTTCCATTTCCCTGATGATTAAAGATGTTGAACATTTCTGAGCTGAGAAATCTTTGTTTAACTCTGTACCTCAATTTTTAATAGAATTATTTGATTCTCTGGAGTCTAATACCTTGAGTTCTTTGTTAAGTATTAGATATTAGCCTTCTATCTGATGTAAGATTGGTAAAGATCTTTTTCCCAATCTGTTGGTTGCCATTTTGTCCAAGCAACAGTGTCCTTTGCCTTATAGAAGCTTTGCAGTTTTATGAGATCCCATTTGTCAATTCTGGATCTTAGAGAATAAGCCATTGGGGTTTTGTTCAGGAAATTTTCTCCAGTGCCCATGTGTTGGAGATTCTTCCCCACTCTTTCTTCTATTAGTTTGATTGTATCTGGTTTGATGTGGAGGTTCTTGATCCACATGGACTTGAGATTTGTACAGGGTGATAAGCATGGATCGATCTGCATTCTTCTACATGCTGACCTTCAGTTGAACCAGCACCATTTGCTAAAAATGCTATCTTTTTTCCATTGATGGTTTTGGCTCCTTTGTCAAAAATCAGGTGCCCGTAGGTGTGTGGGTTCATTTCTGGGTCTTCAATTCTATTCCACTGGTCTATCTGTCTGTCTCTGTACCAATACTATGCAGTTTTTATCACATTTGCTCTGTAATACGCTTGAGATCAGAGATGGTGATTTCTTCAGAAATTCTTTTATTATTGAGGATAGTTTTCACTATCCTTGGTTTTTGTTATTCCAAAATGCTGTTTCTAATTCTATGAAGAATTGAGTTGGAATTTTGATGGAGTTGCACTGATTTTGGCAAGATTGCTGTTTCTACAATATTAATTATGCCAATCCATGATCACGGGAGATTTTTCCATCTTCTGAGATCTTCTTAAATTTCTTTCTTCAGAGACTTGAAATTCTTGTCATAGAGATCTTTCACTTGCTTGGTTAAAGTCACACCGAGGTATTTTATATTATCTGTGGCTATTGTAAATGTTGTCATTTCACTAATTTTTTTCTCAGCCTGTTTATTCTTTGAGTAGAGGAAGACTACTGATTTGTTTGAGTTAATTTTGTACCCAACCACTTTGCTTAAGTTGTTTATCCCTCTGGGATCCTGAAATCCTGTTGTGACCAAGATCCTGAAATATGGCTTTGTCTGAGCTCCCTGGAGTCAAGCTTTCCCAGGGTGCTGCAGGAGTGGCTGGGGAGCCAGAGTCCTGGGTTTGCTCCGGGCACAGATGCAAGCAGGACAGAACCCATGCCTCAGGCCGATGGAGTTTGGTTTTCCCTGGTTCCTGTGGGGGTCCCAGTTATGATGGGTGTTGGGAAAGATGCTGTGATTTTGAGTGTGTCAGAGGTCCAGTGCTCCTGGTTGTGTCTGATCTCCTAAAGTCAAGTTTCTTCTGTGATTCTGGCATCCTATGATTCTGCGCATTTCAGTACCTTTCTGATCATGGGTGCTTTAGAGCACCTGGGAGTCGGGCTTCCTCTGAGTGTTGTGAGACTGGGTATGGAGACAGCACCCAATGTCTGTCCAGGCACTGGGTCAGATTGGAAGGGACCCATGCCCCTGGCTGGGCAGGGGTTCCTGTGTCCCTGGATCCTGGGGAACCCAGTTACTCTGGGTGTTGGGACAGTTGTTGTGGCCTCCTCCCCTCTGATCCTAAGTGCTCCTATGAGTTAGAGCTCCTATGAGTTGGGCTTCCTATGGATGTTGAGGGAGTGGGTGAGGACCCAACTCCCAAGGTCTGCTCAGGGCACTTGTTCAGACTGGAAGTCCATGTTCCTTTTTTAAATAAGTATATTGAATTATTGAAATGCAATTTTTATGAGCCACAGGATATTAAAAAGTGTATTTGTGTGGCTCATAGCATTCAAGAGTGGATGGCATTAATAAAATTTGTTTCATCATACCACCAATTACTTAAATTTCTCTCATGTATCACATTTCCATTGATCTAGTGACACTCTTCGAACATCTCTACACAGTCTCTTAGCTTCTGTGTGCCTAAGAAAGCCCAAACTCCTGGGCAGTGATCACAGTTTTCCATAAGAACACTGCTTTCCAACTCTGAACAAAAGTGATAATATTTTTTACCATATATTATTTCAGCCAAATATGCACTCATCCATAATATCATATACATATTCTTGATTTGTGGTTGTATGAACACCATTTTCAAGTACCTGCCACTCTATTCCTTGCCTATTCGGTGGACTAATCCTCTAAAACATGAATTAATTTCAAACTTTACAGAAATCTTTTACAACTTATTCTGTACTTCGCATATGAATTACTTTAGTTCAAAGCATTAGAGACAGGAATAAAAAATAAAAATACATTGAAATGATATCTCTTCTCTCTGTGTGTGTGTGTGTGTGTTTGTGTGTGTGTATGTGTGAGCATGTGCTTTTGTATACACATGCACATGGATATAAAAAAGAGAACAACCTTATAGCTTCATTAAGAAACATTCATCATGTTTCTTTTAATACAGGTTCTCTCATTAGCGTGTAACTCACTAAGTCAGCTAAGCTAGCTGACCAGAAAACCCCAGAGATCTCTGCCTCTGCCTCCTCAGTGCTTGGTTTATAAAGGAATTGCCACCATACAGCTTGCTTTTTTCTTTACATGGGTTCTGGAAAAAAAAAAACATCTGTGGTACTTGTGCTTGCAAAGCAAACCTCTTGTAGACTGACCTATTTCTCTAGCCTCTCAAATACCTTTTAAATGAAAATAAATCCTTTTATGTTTGAATACAAACACACACACACACACACACACACACACACACACACACACACACACACACACACACACAGACATTTCTTGTGAGAAATTAGTAGTGAGGATAAAGACTCCAGAGCCAGGAAGTTGTTAGGATAACAAGGATTCAGGAATTCAGTGAACCTCAATTCTCTTCTCTCCTATAATAATGCTCAACCTCTATTTCTATAGGAAGTGCTATGTAATTATAAAGAAAATTTATAACAAATTAAAGGACTTCATGCAGTAATTATACATTCTTAGAGTTGTTTCCCAATTGAGAGTAAAATATACTGGGATGAATTCAACTAATGAAATCAAATCAACCTTACTTTAAACCCTATCTCTACCTCTTACTAGTCTGTGGTCAATGAGGCTTTTAATACTTTAGTTTCTTTTTAGGTACCAACCTCATTACTGAGATTTATTGTTTTTTTTAAATGAAAATTAATGGGAACTCAATCTGAATTTAACAGTGTGTTGGATTTCTTGATAACATCATATTCTAATGCTCATTTAATGGTTGCTTGAGTCAAACTAAAAAGACACCCATTGTGGATGAACTTATTTTTTCTAAGAAAATGTGTATTTATGAGCCTTAAGTTTATTACATATGCCTGATTTCACTCTATTAAAACTATATTAAACTTAGCAATGTCAAAGATATTCTAATGATTCTTTTTTGCTATTATTCAGATCATTGATCCTCAGTGAGATCTCAACATTTTATCTTTTAAGCATTGACACCTACTAATCATGCTAACTAGTTTTGTTACTGGTTATAGTTCATGGAACAATATAAAAGGAAATGCTTCACCAATGCTATAAAAAAAATCAACTAATTGAAACCAATTATGAAACCGTCTCTTCATTCAGTTGCTTGAACTAGACTCTTTCCTCATTTCATACTGTCAGACCACATACTAATTTCCTTAAATAACCTACCCAATTGCATTTCAAGCTTTATTCAGTGAGCAAGCATACTTATGATTAAAATTAATAGGCGCAAGGCACGAATTGAGAGAAGATTGTAGTTATTAGGATTGTAATATGAATATAAGAAAGAATTAAATATCATTGGAACTTCTTATTTTAATTAAGTACCGAAACACTCTTAATCAAGCATATAATTAAATTTAAGAGGAAGCTTATTGTGTACTAATTGCCATTGATTATTAATAATATGCTTATTTATGCATGCAAACACTATAATAACATATATCTCCAAACTGTTTCTGAATGACAATAACTGAGTTCTGAATAATGAAACTGTTAATGAAATGGAATCTTGCAAGAAATGTCAGGAAAGAAAATAGCTCAGATCTTATAATCGCTTTTTGTAATTTCTCATTTAGAAAAAAAATCAGAACACATCACACAAACTCCTACAGAATAACTATTTATTTTCATTTTCTTTTCTTTACAATCTTAGTACGATTTTGGTAATAATAATATATTTGGGTAATAATACATTGGAACACTATGTTTTATAAGAAAATATAACTTAGTCATTTTATCAATTAAATATTGACTTTTCTATCATTTTTCATAGTAAGCATTTACAAACAATTTTTTATCATATGGTTGAAATTAGCCTTTTTCTAGTTATTAAGTAATGCCATTTAATGATCACTGTTTATGAAGGGACTACTTTCTAACTGGTTCATAGCAGAAATTTGTGTTCTGTTAATAGGAGCAAAATCATGTGACTGAGTTTCTTAAGACCCAGAGAAGACTCTACTACTACTGACTGACAGGTTCCATTTCCTAACATGTTCTTAATATTTACATTATCATTCCATTGTTAATATTTCCTCTCTACCATTATTGCCTAATAACACATCATTTATTCTGTATGCTATCTTTATTATTAAGTCTTTTCCCACTTTCCATCAAAACTGTAACTAAAAGTACCTAATATGTGCATCTCCCGTGGAGTGGACTTAAATCTAATTGGAAAGTGGGTGGCTACTCCACTGTTGCACTAATGAGCATATCTTGACAGGCAAGTCATCATTACAAGATAGGAGAACACTGCAGGGTAGGACTCTATTGATGATATCCCCCATCCATCTGCATATCATCGTATAGAACTGTGAAAGAAAACTAGCAGGGAATATATTTCCCATTCAGCCCCAAGTTCTTTTGGAAAACAAAGATCAATAACTATAACTTAACACTGCTTGGAGAGTCTGTGAGGTACACTGGACCAACTGCAGGTTAAGTAACTTACTTATGACATTTGACTTTTTGTTCATTAGTCTCTGCCTTCTGGTGAAACATTACCCCTCTGTAAACACCTCCAATAAACTCTTTTATATGAATTTCATAAATATAAGCTCTTAGCAGACATGACCTGCAGGCACCTAGCCAATATTACCGCATGGCAAAAGGAGAGACTCATAAGCTCCCACTTCTAGCTGTGGATGAATATGTACATAGAAGTTTCTAAGAAAACTGTTTCCATATAGCGATTGCAAACCTGCTTAACATTAATTGCCTCTTCTATGATAATTCCGTGGCCCTATCCTCCTAAACCTTCCTCAATTTAACTTTCCTCACCATAATATTTTGAATAAAATAATAAGTATTGTAAAGATGTCATTGCTAACGTCACATAAACTCATATGTGTGACCTAATTTTCATTTGCATTAAAATTATTAGATAAGAAGACATTAGGTTATAAATAAGTAGTTTTTATACAACAATTACAACTGTATACAACTGTATGTATCATGCAAGTCTGTGTAATGCTCTGGTGTACAAATCCTACAAGACGTCTCAATGAAGCTCAATAAGGCAGATTCATCAATTTTCTTTTATGTTGCACTTTTATTGAGGACTATTTGAAACACATTCATAGTTATTTTGAAATGCTTAATGAATTATTGCCTACTGTTGTCACACTGCTAGAAAATACACATCAAAACCTATTTTTACTGGCTATGTGGTGTTCAATATTTTTGATCAACAGTGTCCTGTGCTTTCTCATGTTTTTGTAATCTCGTGTTTTCTCTCCATGCAAGATCAGTTTTAGGAGAATTCATTTACAGTAAGACTATATGGCCTTCTTTTTCTGTAGTTGTTGAATTTACTGAGCACTAGTGACTACCAGAGTCATTCATATTGTTACAAATGAGGTAATTTCTGTTTTTTATGAAAAAGTAGTATTTTGCTGTGGGTATTTGCCACATTTTTATCTAGTTATTTGAAGATAAGTACATGTACTAATTTCCTGTCCATGTACTTATAAATAGTACATTAGTTTACAGTTTAGATTACTTCAAAATATTAATATATTCCCTTGGATTTTATATTCAGAAGTAAGATAATATCTTGGTCTCATGTTTACATTTTTGTTTCAGAACCTTCTCCACAGTTCTTTAAATGACTGTGCTAATCTGCAGCCTCTAATCTGTCTGTGAGACAGCTTCTTTTCTACTGTATCCTGAGACACAGTCTAGAGTTCTGGACTATTAAGTTTTTCCTCTTTGAATTTACTACCTTTCCAATTTTCTATCAAAAATCTGTATCTTTATCTATAATTTATATATTCTAACAATTAACAATAAATTTATTTTAATAAGGTATTGAGGTTATTATAATGATTTTCAATATATAATTCACACCCCCTACTTTAATAAATATTACTTATATTCTAGGGTTATTTATCGCATTAGTTTGTCATCATTAAAAATTGTTTATTATTGAGTATCTGTGTTGTTTGTGAATGACTACTATTGCTACCATAGATTGGCTTTGATTTCTAATTTCCCATTAATAGGTATGTTGTCTTTGGTGTTCTATTGAGCACTATCTGTAAATGTCTATTTTACCTTTCAGTAGCATGCATCCTTGTCCTATAGTATCATTCAGGTTCCTGATATATCGCAAAAACAGTTACACCCAACATTTTGCTCATGCATTTTGAAGTTTTCTTCTATTTCTCTAGTTTCTGTTGTTCCACATTATTCTTTCTGTTCAGTTTGAACTTTGGCCTCTTTGCAAAAGAAGTCATCAACAAAGAAATAACATGTGTTTGCTATTTACAAGCACAATTGTTAAGTCAGAAGCTGAGTGGATTCTCTGAGTAACACGGTGGCTTTTGAGATGTCTGCTCTTGACTGTGGAATGATTGTCTTGATTGTTCTGTTGAGAGACTCATTATAGCAGCAGGTTTTCTTCTATTGAACTACTTACACTCTGCATAAAGGAATTTCTGTCACCACCAGAGAACACATAGCTGAGCCCCCAGCAATCTGTGAGTGAAAGTCACAAATAGTGTGTACATGGAATGTGTTAGTATTTTGAGACATCCACACAATCCACCCATTCTCATATTGGACCTGCTTATTGCTACCATGTGGAGAGTGATGGACTCATTTCATTGAATAAACCACGTATATCCTGCTAGGCTACAGAAAGAACAGTCTGCCTTGTACCCATGGATACTTCTTTGCTTTGGATTTAGAAGGAAGCAATCTTCTTTTTAAGATAACCTTTACGGCCTCTTTTAGAAGTTTCTGCTGGCACAAATTGCTTAGTCTTCTAGTTATAAATTGGCTTGTTTTTTTTTTACTTCCCCTTTAAAAATGTAACTTTCCACCTTCTGGTGAATTTTAAACCCCCCTTCCTTTCTTTGGTTGTAATTTGTTTCACTTTTTAAAGAATGTCACTTGAGAGCTCAGATTTTTCCCGAGCTTACTACAGAGCCCTTGTTTGCCACAAACTGGTCATGATAGTCCTGCCTCTTTATCCCAAGTGTTTAGAGGGGTGAAGCAAAAAACCTATCATCTTAGCATTAGTTCATCTAGTTATTAGCTCCTATGATGGTATTTGCTTGGCTTTAATCTCCTTGCACTAGAATCTTAATATTCCCTTTTAAATAGCTATTTAATATTCCCTTTTATTTCATAAGCTTGAAAAGAGAATAATGGGCATACTGCTGTACATATAACATTTATTCAACAAAATGGAAACTTGACCACAACAGCAAACGGGCAACTGATTCAAATGAGAGGCACAATAAGGGAGAGAATACAGTGGAAATGGAGACTTGTATAGTAATGGGAAAACATTTTAGAATACTATATTGTCACTGTCCATTTGATACATCTGATAGGATGCATGACAGCAAGAATGAACTCTAATGTAAAATGTGGACTTCTTGATAAATAATTGTTACTGTAGGTTCATGGGTGGTCCAAATCCACTGCGTTGCTACAGGATATTTATAGCAGGAAGCACTGGAAGTGTACAGAAAGTAGAAATAGAGGAAAGCGCTCCAAATTTTCTGCTCAATTTTGTGGTAAAAGCTGTTCTACAAATAAAGGTTTAAAATTAAAAAGTAATATTGTGAAGTACAGCAAGATGGATTAACAGGTCAAGGTGCTTGCTCCCAAACCTGATGATATGACTATAATCTCTGGTATCCATATAGTAGACAAAAAAATTCCTTTCAAGTTGTCTTATGACTATCCCATGTGTCAACTTGCACACATACACTCATATCCAAAACAAAATGTTTTTGATAGTCCTTCATAATCTTAATACTAATACTAACCTTCATAGTGGCTATTGCAACACTCATAATTAAATACCTTCAATATTTGACCCAAAGATGGAGCAAAGCTTTAAGGAATAGCTGTCCAGTGACTGGCCCAACCTGGGATCCATCCTATGAGTGGACACTGGACCCTGATCCTGGGATCTACAATCTTACAGGATTGCAAGCACTATTGTTGTGATAGGAAGAATGACATCATCAACTCATCTGGACCCTTGTGAGTTCCCAGAGTCTAAGCCACCAACCAAAGAGCATACACGGATGGGCTAGTCCAAGGCCTTGTCACATACTTAGCAGAGGACTTCCTTGTCTAGCCTCAGTGGGAAAGTGTGTGCCTAACCCTGTAGAGACTTAATGCCCCAGGGAAGGGGGATGCTGGGGAGGGTACATGGGGGAGCATCTTCTCAGACACAAAGGGGAGGGAGAGGGATGAAGAACTCTGGGATGGAGAACTGAGGAGGCAACATTTGTAATGTAAATAAATAATTAAAAACTAGCTTTCACTTTTCTTAACTCAGATACTTATTTATTAAATGGGTTTCCCTTCAAGCTCTTCCAGTTCAGTGGGGGCTCGAGACCCCATATGAACAACAATGCCAAGCAACCAGAGCTTCCAGGGACTAAGCCACGACCTAAAGACTATACATGGACTGACCCTGGGCTCTGACCTCATAGGTAGCATTGAATATCCTAGTAAGATCATCAGTGGAAGGGGAAGCCCTGGGTCCTGCTAAGACTGAACCCCCAGTGAACTAGATTGTTGGGGGGAGGACAGCAATGGGGGAAGGATGGAGAGGGGAACACCCATAAAGAAGGGAAGGGGGGAGGGATTAGGGGGATGTTGGCCTGTAAACCTGGAAAGGGAATGACACTCGAAATGTAAATAAGAAATACTCAAGTTAAAAAATAAAATAAAATAAAAATAAAAATAGGTTTCATTAATTGTATTGAGTTATAGAGTCACAGAATTGAAACTGCCTTTATGACAGTTGATTGGCCAGCTAGTAGTGCTTTTCTTGAAGAGTTAAGAAAGGCTTTCTTTGATGGTTACTTATCTTTTTCTTCTTTTATTGGATATTTTTATTTACATTTCAAATGTTATCCCCTTTCCCAGTTTCTTCTCGAGACACTCCCTATCCCATCCCCCTCCCCCTGTTTCTATAAGGGTGCTCCCCAACCCACCTATCCAGTCCCTCCCATCTCCCCACCCTAGAATTCTCCTACATTGGGGCATCTTGCTTTCAAAAGACCAAGGGTCTCTCCTCCCACTGATGCCTGAGAAGGCAATCATCTGCCACATGTATGGTTTGAGCATGTACATGTACACATGGTCCCTACACATTTACTTTTTGGTTGGTGGTTTAGTCCCTGGGAGCTCTGGGGGATCTGGTTGTTTGATATTGTTTGTAATTTGCAAATTCATTTGGAATAACAAAAAACCCAGTATAGTGAAGAAAACTATTCTCAACAACCAAAGAACCATCCATGACCTCAGAGCAATAGTGATTAAAACTGTATGGTATTGGTACAGAGACAGGCAGGTAGATAAGTGGAATAGAATTGAAGACTCAGAGATGAATCCACATACCTATGGTCACTCGATCTTTGACAAGCTGAAACCATCCAGTTGAAAACAGACAGCAATTTGAACAAATGGTGCCGGTTCAAATGGTGGTTAGCATGTAGATAAATGCAAATCAATCCTTTCTTATCATTTTGTACAAAGCTCAAGTCCAAGCGAGTCAAAGACATCTACATAAAACCAGATATACTAAAACTAATAGAAAAGTTTATGTGTAAGTCCATCCTAATGATTTAGAAGGATTGTTTTGTTTCCCTCTTGCCCTCCATTCCCTTTACACTCTTTCTCTCTTCTCTTCACAGAGTTCACAGAGCCCTGAAAGTAGAGATTTGATGGAAGCATCCCATTTAGGGTGTCATGTTCCAAGTTTTCTAACTCTGTATATTCTCTGGGTCTCGGTCTCTGTATTAGTTCCTAGCTGCTACAAAAGGAAACTTCTCTGAGGATGGCTCATAAGGCACTAGCATAGCAGAATGGTTTTAGGATTCATTTTATGTTTTAGTTTGTTTGTTTTCAGAACAGTAATATTTTGTTTCAACCTAGGCTATCTAGTCTCAGATTCTTGGTAACAGAAGTAGTCCTTAGTATGAGCTCTCTCTAGTGGAGTGGACCTTATGTCAATTCAGTCCCAAAAGCATTGTGCCACCATTGTGATACCCTATCATCTGTAGGCAGAACACCTACAAATCCAAGGCAGATCCAAAGGCTTGGTATTCATGTTTCTCCTTTCACGGTATAAAATTTACCTTCCTATATCAAAGACACTAGTATGTTGAAATGAAGGCTCTATTTAGGTACAAGCTTGATTGCTTCATATTCAATTAGTTGTATTGGTGTGGTCTTGTGCTAATTTCTTGTGTGTGTGTGTGTGTGTGTGTGTGTGTGTGTGTGTGTGTTGAACAGAAGGAACTGTAGTTTTACATAACATGAAGAGAAATAATTTGTTCTGAATTTATTGTTCAATTTAAATAATGAAAGATATGTATAAAATATGTAGATTTTGCACATTAGTCATGGGAAAAGAACCCATGTCTATTTGGATTACTCTATTTATTTTGGTTTGTTTGTTTGTTTTAGATAATGTCTTGATGTGTTGGCCAGACATGACACAAATCTTAAGATCTATTTCTACGGTCTCAGCCTCTGGCATCACTACACTGTAGGTGAAGCATCCATGTTATGACTAATGTGAAAATGCAGGCTACCACTTCTAGTCATAACTAATTATTTAGCCTCTGTTCTTGTATTTTTTTCCTTGAGAGTTGCACAGCCAACTACATAGACATTGGAGGGCAACTTATGAGACAATCAAGGATGTTTTCTTCCCCAAGCCAATGAATTCATTTACCAAGAAATGTCACCTTCTAATAAGGACCAAGATGGGTTTTAGAAAATTTATTAAATTCTGACTAGCTTTTCCATTTTATTTTTTATATAAAATATTTGAAATTGCAACACAATTATGTTTCTTGTCTTCTCTGTTCTTCTTTTTTTATTTTTTTTATTTTTTTATTAACTTGAGTATTTCTTATATACATTTCGAGTGTTATTCCCTTTCCCGGTATCCGGGCAAACATCCCCCTCCCCCTCCCCTTCCTTATGGGTGTTCCCCTCCCAACCCTCCCCCCATTGCTGCCCTCCCCCCACCAGTCTAGTTCACTGGGGGTTCAGTCTCTGTTCTTCTTTCAAATATTTTTATATAGCTATTTCCTTCTTTCAAACTTTCAAATTTATTACCCTTTGTTTACTCCTTTTTAGCCTGAACATTTTGCTTCCAAATGGCTCCTGGAAAATATCCTCTCTCTCTCTCTCTCTCTCTCTCTCTCTCTCTCTGTGTGTGTGTGTGTGTGTGTGTGCGTGTCTGTGTCTGTGTGTGTGTGTGTGTGTGTGTGTATATATATATTTCCCTTTAATTTTCTGTTTTATGTTGGTTATCCCTTTCTCTGTTCTCTATCTCTGTCTTTCATTGACACTTATTTATGCTCCCTTTATTTGACTTTTGTGTAATGACTCAAATTCACTACAGGGATTATTATCATAAAAGTAAACTTTGTTAGGTTCCATATTGTCAGTTTATGAATGAGTAAGTGTGCTTGATTAGGTACTGAAATTAAAGCCTGAAATTAGACCATGAGTTTGGGACTGTACCTATTTCCAATTTAATACAATGTATATATTTAAACCATTGGTAAAAATGCTGAACAATGTCACGCTGGCTTGTGATTCAGGAATACAGATCAAGAGGCAGATACTCAAGAGTAACATTTATATTCAATGTTAGTATTTGCAGTGGATATGGGCAGTAGCATAGCCAGGACCATATTCCTTTGGGTAGCTATGACTATTTCTAAATAAAATGTTTCTTAGTTTACAAATGTGGTTTGAATGAGAAAATGTTTTAAGTCATGGTCAGAGAATACAGCTTTATATTTATCAAATCCTTAAGTTAAAACATCCCTTTTCTTGGTTTTCCTATTGTATTATATTTCAGATGAGATTTCCAAACGTCACAAAATATACACACACCTCAAGACTGGAAGATATTTTGTCTATCATTTTCATGCAAAATGAGAAAATGTGGCTCTGGTGCTAGTAACAGCCTGCCCAAGGCACACAACACATGGTAGGTAGGGTTTAATATGAACAGAATAATTTTACCCTCTCCACCTTTATTGAATCCCATCACTATGGATACTGTAATAATTTCCAGTAGTCTATGAAAGCTGTGTGCAAATGGTAGGACACTAGCATGGCCCACTAGAGGTATTACAAACTGGCAATTTATGTGTGCACAGAGGTGTGCAGTAATGGCTGGACCTACACTTCCTGGTGAAAGCCCTTGGGATTTAGCATGAGTGATGAGGACATTGTGCGATCACAGGCTCACAAATCCACTGATTTTCTTCAAACAAACCCTCTTTTTCAGCTTTCACAACTATATTCTCAACTGCCTATTTGACATCTCCATTTAGATATTTTCTGAACACCTCAAATTCAGCACATCCCAGACAAATTCCATGTCTTTTCACCTTAGTTCTTTCTATCTTTAGCTAGCCATGCCGCCATCTTCCAAGCCTTTGAACAAGAAAAATAAAACTGATTCATATCCACGTCTCTGACCTCCCATTCATTTCCTTGTTTATCTCTCAACTAGAATGTAACTGTTCAGACGGTACAGCGTCATCATCTTTCTTTTCATGCTTACTGCTCATAACTTTCAAATAATCAAATTTCTGTCTCTCATTGGTCTTGTCTGCTCTTTGTGATCAGCCTATCCTGTGTAGCCTCCCTGCAACCTCACTCTATAGAGCTGTGTCACAGCAATTACCATTATCTTTAAAGGTGTATTAAAGCACTATTCTCAGCTTCATTATCAATCAAAGTTATTTTTGTTAGTGTAAAACCTATAACTTAGTATTCTTGTTTTATAATATACTCTATTTATATTCACAGGCTTTTTCGTGTTCCTCGATAAGAATCAACCCTACACTTACACTTCTTTAATTATTCCTTGAGGATCTGAGATGTCACTTCCTCAGATGAGTAGCTTCAGTTTTCCTCTTTATATTGAATCTTTCCATTACTACACTTGGCCGGTTTTATTATTTGTGAAACTCGTGTGTGCTTCCAGACAGATACCTGCAGCTTTTGTTCAGTAGCAGCAAAGGGTCTGGCACATGAACATGCTGAGCAACAGCAGGCTGCACTGATGAGTACAGAACACCCAGGAGTGCCAGGGTCTACTCTCAGGTAGAGGCTGCTCTCTCGACCACTTGCTATCTCTCAGTGTTTGTCCTAGAGTTGGTTCACAATAAAGCATCCAGTGAATTGTGCAACCTTGTTTAATGTTTATTTATGTCTGCCCAGTGGGTGGAGTTCCCTGGAATGATTTTGAACAGATCGGAATATTCTTTAAACTCTAGATACACCAACGCTTTACCGTCTTAGCCTTGGCTGCAATCATTTCCAGGATGAAGCTCATTGAAAATGTGTTCCCTTTTCATTTGCTCACTATCACCCGCCTGTGACAGACACTTCCAAAACTCCTATGTACTTCATTCTCTAATTGAAGCTTAAAATGCAGAACTTAAAAATGATGAGCAGATCTCTACTCAACCTTTTCTACTCTTGATGTCGCCAAATTATCTAAGTGAAACATTCCCATGTTCTTACCAAAATTTTATGTAATGCCTATTTGTTGAATATTTTTGTTGTTCATTAAGAACATTGCATATTTCTAGGAAGTATGTAATTTATTGATACCCCATGAATTTATCACATAACTATTGACCTCTGAGTTGAAATGTCTGTAATGATTACACGTTCACAAGGTGACCATGCCCAGTCTCTTCAATACTATTGAACCTAAGCACTAATGTAAAGAGACAGCACATACGTTTCTGAAATAAAATCATTTTTAAAATAAATCTATTTAGTACAAAGTTTAATAATATTTTTTGACCTAGATAACTTAAACCCTGTCCTGATTATTTCTTTCATGAATTCCTTTTATAATTTATAGGATAAAAACAAAAAAAAGTTAAATAGTCAATTTCATATGTATTTTGCCCTCATGAATAAGATAGGTTTTAGTCCATGAAACTTATTTCTAATCAATTTATTGCTGGTACACACTATAGAGACTTAGCCCAAAATGCCACAACCAATATACCCATGTTTTACCACTGAAACAGAGCCACAGAGCTGGAGAAAGTAAAATGGAGCAAAGCAATGCTTTGTTGATGTCCCTTTCACACAATTGTAAATTTGCTGGCATCATGCCAAATGCTAACACTTGACATCATATCCATTCTGTTGTTGTAAACCAGGGCTGGTACAAAGCAACTTTCCACTGCATAATGGCTGCTGTTTTTGCTTAAAATTAATTGCACATGTGTTTAATTATATAGCAGCTCTTGAAAGTGATTATATAAAATGTTATTTCTTCTTGGTCTTGCTCTCATCTCTCAAATTATAGTTCTCTATCTCTGAAAGCAACAATGAATTTTAATAAAGGGCATGGTTTGCAAATTGCTGCTCCCAGGATGCTGTCGCTGACTAAAAAGCTTCTTTTAGAAAATGAATGAAGTTCTATTGTCTATGTCCACTTGCTAGAGAGACTAGAATTACTTTCCAAAGCCTCCAGAGGGCGCTGAGATTATAATTAGTTGAGATTGGAGAGCAGCCACCACTTTGCAGAGGCCTTCATCATCCACTTAGGTCTGCAGACTTCGGTTTTGTTGTTTCTTAGCAGATTGCCGTTTGTTTGTTTGTTTGTTTGTTTGTTTGTTTGTTTGTTTGTTTGTTGGGCCCCTCGTCCCTGAATGTGCCTCCCCTTGGCTGCATGTCACCACAGGTTGGCGGGTGGGAGTAGGAGAGGTGCCACTCTCTGCAAACCCTGGAAAGTAGGACAGGAAGAGAAAAGGCAGAGAAGCCTGGTGGCACTCTGCCAGTGGCGGGTGGGGGCCTTTGGTTCTTCCCTACCTTGTTGTTGTGGCTCAATGGATTAAGCATACCCTTGCCTTTTGTCTAGGTATTGATGAGGATGGAAGGCCATCTTTACCATCTGCTGCATGATAGGATCTGTAGGAATAGGCAGAAAGGCCCGCATTTGACTGAGCACGTCTCTTCCCCGTAGGGCAATGGGAAGAGAGGGTATCACACAAGGCTGGACCAAGATCCCCTTAACATCCATGCCTCTTTTCTAGTACTATATAACAAGGGACCATCGATATGCTGCCAATCAAACTGTTACAGGCTTAGTTTGTGCATTACCCCCACTCTCCTCCTCTGTAATGACTATTTCACAGGTCTGCTGCTGTGAAGAAAGGACATAATCATCAGTCTTTAAAGACGATGCAGAGGAAGGTCTTCGACTCTCCTGATAAAGCAGAGGAGGTCCTCAAAGCTGGGTGGATTGTAGAGACTTGCTCCAAGTACACCATCTACAGGGACTGCCAGAACCTGGTATGCTCTGGTCTGGGTCTCAACCATGAAGCAGCCACATTTTCTCTTGTTGGAGATTGCCCTTCTGGACAGATTTGTTTATAGTGATTTTGGATAGGGTTACTTTGGCTAAAAGGTTTGTTGCAGCCTCCATACTGGGGATGACAGCCATAACAGGTATGATTACTAGTTTTGCCTTATCCACTTCATCCTTAGGCATCGAAAAGAACACAGAACACCCTGTAGATCAGTTATTCAAAAAGGTGTCCATAGCACTGAAGATGCAGGAGAATATTGACAGGGAACTTCAGGATAGCAGTTCTGTTTATGGGATGGCCCTCAATGCATTGCCATTCATTGTCCCATCAGGTAAGCATCACCCCTTTGGAATACAATACCTCTGAACATGACTAGTCTAAACTTCCATTCATTAAACATTCATTTAGAACAATTCTAATTTGGCTTGGGATATAGATTCCCTATGTCATAAGGTCATGGATATCAGTAGTTCTAGAGTGGTATCTGCTTCCACTGAGGAAGCAAATGTCTGCAGCTTTTACCTTGGCTGTGCACAGATTTACTTTCTCATCTTGCCAGAAGACTTTGCTGATAAATGGAAAGTTTGCAGTTGGTTTATTCTTACTAGTTTTATTTCTTTATCTAGTCTACCTCAAGCAAGCCAAGAGGTCAGTAACTTCATTCACAGACAACGTTTACCCACTATAAAACAGAAATGGTAGAGATGCCAGGTCCAGCATGCCATTGGTTGGGAACGCAATGACATGGTTCCTGCCCCTGGGATAGGGCCATCAGACTTGGGCCTCCACAAGTGTGGATGACTGCCATGGGCATGAGGTATGTTTGTGTAATAGTGTTCATATTTTCATCTTTCTTCAACGAATGTGCTCTCTGTTAATGTTAATGGCTCCCTGGCAATCTGAGACAGCATGCGTCTAGAAGATGAAGATGTGGTTATTGTCTTAGCAAAATGGTAAATGCTGAGTCCTTCAGGACGGCCTTTAAGGGCATGGAAAAGAACTACAAAAACTTGAGTTTGAAAATATATAATTTCTCAACTATGCAGAAAATTATGAAGCAGTATGAATGATGAGGATCTAAAGGATCTAAAGGATCAGTGAACAGATGCAGTTACACTGAGCCAGATTGTCGGGAAGATGCAAAGACGGACAGACACAAATGCGGACAGATTCCTGAGTCACTGGGAGTCTAGGCCAAGGTGCAGTAGAAATGCATGGGGTCCCAGCCAGCTTAACAGAGGCAGGCAGATCTCTGAATTCTTTTGCATTGTTAAAAGAAAATGTTGCCTTGCTCTCTGCATAGAACAAAGGGTCTAGGGTCAGGGGACACTGATTCATAGGATAATTAAAAGGAAACCTGGAGTAAATGACTGGACTGATATGTAAATAAAAGACTGGACTTATGATCTGCATGAGATGAGCTAACAGAAAGCTATAGCAGTTCTTCTGAGAGCTGTGCTATCTGGAGATCTTTCGAGACTGAAGAGAGTTCTTCAAGAATTTTTTTCTAACAGGATTTCTGAGTTGGTTAGAAATCCCAAAACTTACTTAGAGAGCTGACACAGCTCTTTGAGAATGTATTCTAGCAGCTATCCAGAGAAGGAAGTCTGAAGAGAGAACACAACTCTCTTAGAATTTTTTTTCTGGCTGTCTAATTTTGGTCCAAACTCAAAACTTTTAGAATTTCTGTAACAGGATTTCTGACTTGGTCAGAAGATCCAAGAATTTCTATAGCAGCTTTTCTGACTTTGGTCAGAAAACCCATAAGCTGTCCAAATAGCTTTTATTATTTTTACCTGCCGAGAGAGCTGTCTCAACCAGAGAATTTTTAGAATAGCAAGAAAAAGGTGTGTGGAGAAGAGCAACAGAAACACACACACACACACACACACACACACACACACACACACACGGGGTAGGGGAGTTGGGGGGCCGTTGGGGGGGGGAGGATGGGGAGAGTGCAATCTGGAAAGCCATCTCAGTGAACTGAGTCTGCCAGTATGGACCCACAATTTAACTTCAGTCCTTTGTTTTCCAAAGCTCACAAACTGCCCTCTCTCAGAAACCTGAGCATTTGTTTGTTTGTTTTGTTGTTGGTTTTGTTTCTTAAAATTTCAGAATGTGCTCTATTTATCCTATTCATTAATACCCAATGTCAACAGCATAGTAGGAAGTACGTTTTCATTCATGATGCAGTGAAAGCGATGCCTTGGTATCTGGTCTCTACACTGTTACTGTCTCCTGAATGACATTATCAACTTGTTGGTAATGGCTCAGTAGTATGACAGGACACTTAGTTTAATTGAAGGAACTGTTGGCCTATAAGTTTTTTCTATTCCATTTAGACAAAATCTATGAGACGATGTGTTCTCTGTAAGTAAAACAGCTTTCTTGACTTGGGAATTGAAGAAAATCTCAAAGTGTTCATTTTAGATCTCAATTAAAGATATGAATTGCTCTTAAGCCACTTTCAAAATAATCACTGCACAATTCTGACAAAAGTAGGTCTAATTTTCCTGGAACTTAAGGTGGGAGGTCAGGAGAGGAGTGAAAGGCAACATTTGTACTAATTTAAACATTAGCAACTACACTTTCCCTAGAAATAAGGCACAAAGCACAAAGAAAATAATTGCTGGAAAAAACCTCCGTTCCCTTTATTGTATTGATTTAAATTTGAAAATAACAACTACTTTTTACAAAAGTTAATTAATGTTTAATAAAATGTGACTATTTTCAAAATGAGCTTTTGTACATAAGCCATAGTTTAGGTAATCATATTATATGCATTTTATGCTATTTTTAAATCATTGTTTTTTTTTCTTTATCTTTCCTTTTTTTCAGAGCTGGGGACTGAACCCAGGGCCTTGTGCTTGCTAGGTTAAATCATTGTTTTAATTATTCTGAGATAACTTAAAATGTTTTTTCTTTAACCTTAAAAAAGAAATCAACCCTTTAACCATGATATGTGTATAATTGTGACATCCTAATTAGGTTTTTAAAATCCCGAAGAATTAATATCCTTCAAAATAAACATCTTCCCAAAATAGAAGCACGATATTGATCCTGTTTATACTTGGACAATTTTATTTCTTACAAAAGTTTGAGCATGTATATGTATGTGTTTATACCTGTGTTTGTCTGTGTGGACACTTACAGTCCATAATATTTCCCAATTTTAAACTACACATATTGCAATCTTGGATTTGAAATCTCTAATTGTTGAAAGAATCATGTTTTGCTTTTTTATACAGTTATCCGCTGCAAGAGAAATCTATCTCTTACTCTTCCTTTTGTTATTTTTTTAAACTAATTTATTTATTTTATAAATATGAGTACACTGCAGCTGTCTTCACACACTAGAAGAGAGCATCAGATCCCATTACAGAGGGTTGTGAGCCACCATGTGGTTGCTGGGATTTGAACTCAGGACCTCTGGAAAAGTAGTCCATGCTCTTAACCACTGAACCATCTCTCCAGCCCCATCTTACTCCTATGTAAACCTATTTAAGTTCACACCAGAGTGTTGTTTTTGGGGAATTTCACAAATTCCAACTTCCCCAACTTCCTCCTTTCCAACTCTTCTGTACATCTCCTCATCATTTCAGCCTTTTACATGTGTATGGTCCTCTTAAAAGCCACTTGTTCACTTAACACTGTGAGAACCTGCATGAATATAAGCCCAGAGACAATGAAAGGGGAGCCATCTAACCTCCTTCCACTCGGAGCCATAGCCAGTCAATAGTACCTCAGTGATAAGTAAGATTTCATCGGCCCATCCCCGATCCCTAATTGAATTTTGCCTGGCTTGATCCTGTTCAGACATTTGCATATGGACTAGGACACTGTAAGTAGTCATGGACCAGCTCCCAGCCAGGGCCAGGAAACACTGTTCTGCGGCAATCAGCTTACAATTTTTGCTTCTCCTTAATTCAATGTCCGCTGAACTCAGAAGAAAGACTGCCATGTATCCTATTATGGATGAGACATTCTCAGGCTCTTAATTGCATAATGACCAAATGTAAATTTGTTTATCATCATCTATTGCAAGAAGGAAGCTCCCATGGTAAGTGTTGAAAACTACATTAATCTACAGGTAGCATAAGTATTTGTTAAATATTAGGTTTATTTAGAAAAAAAAAGTAATAGGTTCACTGCATGGGACCATGACCTACCCAGTCACAGGCTATAAGCCCAGTTACCAGTCTTGCTGTAAATTCTGTCTTACTGGCAGGCCTTAAATCCAAGCAGAGCAGACGAAAGTCTTCTCTCAAATAATGAGATCAAGGGATCACCAATAATGCCAGTTTAGGCAGACCTTATGAGATTTCTAATGTCCTTGTAACAACGGCTTTCCTGAGGGGACTTGAGCCTTTCATGTGTTCGATGGTCTCATTTGATGGCTGTTACAGGAGTGAGTAGCAATGTGTCACTGTTCCTTATTGAGAAAGTCTCTGTTGTACTGTAATATAATAAGATTTAGGATTCCTGGAGCTAAGTGAGATAGTGTTCAATTATGACCCTACTGGGAAGTTCAGGTTTCACGCTTCCAGCTAAGAGATATGATTCAGGTCCTCTTCCTCTGGTGATTTATTAGGATGCTATACTTCCAAAGCTTGAAGTTATAAATTGTGGCTTGTGAAGGATGAGGTCCATCACAAAGATCTTTTAAGCCTGGTAATATCTGACAGGCTACCTCAAAACACTACATCATCCGTAGCAATAGATTTGATAACATATAAATATATGACCATCATACAAAAAAAACCCCACACAATTGTTAAACTTCTAATTAATTGAACCCAAGAAACATCAAACGTGTGTTGACATGTGAATTTAAAAGCATATGAGGGTACCATTTAGGAGAACTTATTGCTGCATCCCCTGATTCCTGAAATCAGCTGACCTGCCATGCTACCCATGATTCCTCCAGAGGGAATTTCACCAGATCCTTCATTTTGCTAAGGAATTGGAAAGGTTTAGAAACTTACATGCAAAATAATTATGTAACTCGGGTACTCACAATAAAGCAACATATGTTAGGGACTCAAATGTATTTCAATAACATTTATAGGAAAATCCTAAGACTATACTTTTATACAGAAGGTGATACTATATGAATCAGAGTGAAGAAGAGTCAATATTCTCATGGTTATCACATTACTAGCATAGGAAACTGATACTCTATACCAAATGTCTTTACCCTTCAGAATTTAAAAATGCATGCGGTAGTTTTTTTTTTTTCCTTTTGGTTTGTCACATACTACCAAGAACTATACAATGATGAACTTTTTAATAAATACAGTGAGATCTATCAAGATCTATTTATTAGAAAAACACTCTGCAGGACAAAATGAGTAAAGGTTCAATATGTTCATGAATTTCTCAGCTCTTCCCAAACTTGTATTTGATATATTTTGTTTTTGTTTTTGAAAGACCTGAATGAATTCTCTATGCTACATCATATTTGACACTGAAGTATAGAAGACAAAGAACAAACTATACTTTTATTCCCCCCAAAAATTTCTTCTGTTGATAAAAATCAAAATAGGGGCACCTGACCTGGAAAGTAAGCCTGCAGGAGCACTGACACCGTCTTAAGTCACTACAAACCCATAGACTACCATGGCTTCTGTCATAACTTCCCATCAATTTCAGCATACGTTCAGTAAGGTTTCTGCAAGCCAGGGCATATTTGTCTAGAAATAAACCTGAAATACAAAATCTTAATTTAGTTTCCCTCAGTCTTGGGACACAACATTCACTTTCTTCAATAGTCCTCACAAACACCAAGTGCTTTGCAGTCAGAGGCTCAAAGTCACCCGTGAATCAGTCTCAGGCAGGGAAGGAAGTCACTGAGCCTCTAAATTTGGATGCCATGCCAGCAAGAAGAGACTCTAATTTGTACCTTCCTTGGAGGAGAATTGGGACTGATGGATATTCTCCACCTACTTGATCCTTTGCTTTGATGAACACCCATTAACAGTGTTCTTTTTACTCAAGGGCAGACAAAGAAAATTCTCATGCAATTTTCCATTCTTTTGTGTTATTTGCTACATTCATATTATAATGTTTATGCTATTGTATGAAATCTAAATATATCTATAATTTTTATCACAGAATAAATTCTTTTGTGAAATAAGATGATGAAATTATTCTTTGATTAGAAGGTGAACGCAAATTCAAGGATTACATATTAAGTCAATAAGGTAGTCTTTTTAAAAGTACAATAGGTTTATAAGAACGTGAGGGAGGGACATACTCGTGAAGGCAGGAGGAGAAGATGTGGGATGTGGAACAGTCAGAGTGTGGACTGAGAAGGGGAGAAAATCTGGACTGTAAAATGAAAATTAAATAAAATTAAATATATATGAAAGACAATACCCAGAAAATAATGTGATTTGAGAATATTTACAGTTTTTTTTGTTTTTTTTTTGTTTTGTTTTGTTTTGGGATTTTTTTTTTTATTAACTTGAGTATTTCTTATATACATTTCGAGTGTTAGTCCCTTTCCCGGTTTCCGGGCAAACAACCCCCTCCCCCCTCCCCTTCCTTATGGGTGTTACCCTCCCAACCCTCCCCCCATTGCCGCCCTCCCCCCATAGACTAGTTCACTGGGGGTTCAGTCTTAGCAGGACCCAGGGCTTCCCCTTCCACTGGTGCTCTTACTAGGATATTCATTGCTACCTATGGGGTCAGATTCCAGGGTCATTCCATGTATAGTCTTTAGGTAGTGGCTTAGTCCCTGGAAGCTCTGGTTGGTTGGCATTGTTGTACATATGGGGTCTCCAGCCCCTTCAAGCTCTTCGAGTTCTTTCTCTGATTCCTTCAACGGGGGTCCTATTCTCAGTTCAGTGGTTTGCTGCTGGCATTCGCCTCTGTATTTGCTGTATTCTGGCTGTGTCTCTCAGGAGCAATCTACATCCGGCTCCTGTCGGTCTGCACTTCTTTGCTTCATCCATCTTGTCTAATTGGGTGGCTGTATATGTATGGGCCACATGTAGGGCAGGCTCTGAATGGGTGTTCCTTCAGTCTCTGTTTTAATCTTTGCCTCTCCCTTCCCTGCCAAGGGTATTCTTTTTCCTCATTTAAAGAAGGAGTGAAGCATTCACATTTTGATCATCCGTCTTGAGTTTCGTTTGTTCTAGGGATCTAGGGTAATTCAAGCATTTGGGCTAATAGCCACTTATCAATGAGTGCATACCATGTATGTCTTTCTGTGATTGGGTTAGCTCACTCAGGATGATATTTTCCAGTTCCAACCATTTGCCTACGAATTTCATAAACTCGTTGTTTTTGATAGATGAGTAGTATTCCATTGTGTAGATGTACCACATTTTCTGTATCCATTCCTCTGTTGAAGGGCATCTGGGTTCTTTCCATTTTCTGGCTATTATAAATAAGGCTGCGATGAACATAGTGGAGCACGTGTCTCTTTTATATGTTGAGGCATCTTTTGGGTATATGCCCAAGAGAGGTATAGCTGGATCCTCAGGCAGTTCAATGTCCAATTTTCTGAGGAACCTCCAGACTGATTTCCAGAATGGTTTTACCAGTCTGCAATCCCACCAACAATGGAGGAGTGTTCCTCTTTCTCCACATCCTCGCCAGCATCTGCTGTCACCTGAGTTTTTGATCTTAGCCATTCTCACTGGTGTGAGGTGAAATCTCAGGGTTGTTTTGATTTGCATTTCCCTTATGACTAAAGATGTTGAACATTTCTTTATGTGTTTCTCAGCCATTCGGCATTCCTCAGCTGTGAATTCTTTGTTTAGCTCTGAACCCCATTTTTAATAGGGTTATTTGTTTCCCTGCGGTCTAACTTCTTGAGTTCTTTGTATATTTTGGATATAAGGCCTCTATCTGTTGTAGGATTGGTAAAGATCTTTTCCCAATCTGTTGGTTGCCGTTTTGTCCTAACCACAGTGTCCTTTGCCTTACAGAAGCTTTGCAGTTTTATTAGATCCCATTTGTCGATTCTTGATCTTAGAGCATAAGCCATTGGTGTTTTGTTCAGGAAATTTTTTCCAGTGCCCATGTGTTCCAGATGCTTCCCTAGTTTTTCTTCTATTAGTTTGAGTGTGTCTGGTTTGATGTGGAGGTCCTTGATCCACTTGGACTTAAGCTTTGTACAGGGTGATAAGCATGGATCGATCTGCATTCTTCTACATGTTGACCTCCAGTTGAACCAGTACCATTTGCTGAAAATGCTATCTTTTTTTCCATTGGATGGTTTTGGCTCATTTGTCAAAAATCAAGTGACCATAGGTGTGTGGGTTCATTTCTGGGTCTTCAATTCTATTCCATTGGTCTATCTGTCTGTCTCTGTACCAATACCATGCAGTTTTTATCACTATTGCTCTGTAATACTGCTTGAGTTCAGGGATAGTGATTCCCCCTGAAGTCCTTTTATTGTTGAGGATAGCTTTAGCTATCCTGGGTTTTTTGTTATTCCAGATGAATTTGCAAATTGTTCTGTCTAACTCTTTGAAGAATTGGATTGGTATTTTGATGGGGATTGCATTGAATCTGTAGATTGCTTTTGGTAAAATGGCCATTTTTACTATATTAATCCTGCCAATCCATGAGCATGGGAGATCTTTCCATCTTCTGAGGTCTTCTTCAATTTCTTTCCTCAGTGTCTTGAAGTTCTTGTTGTACAGATCTTTTACTTGCTTGGTTAAAGTCACACCGAGGTACTTTATATTATTTGGGTCTATTATGAAGGGTGTCGTTTCCCTAATTTCTTTCTCAGCTTGTTTCTCTTTTGTATAGAGGAAGGCAACTGATTTATTTGAGTTAATTTTATACCCAGCCACTTTGCTGAAGTTGTTTATCAGCTTTAGTAGTTCTCTGGTGGAACTTTTGGGATCACTTAAATATACTATCATGTCATCTGCAAATAGTGATATTTTGACCTCTTCTTTTCCGATCTGTATCCCCTTGATCTCCTTTTGTTGTCTGATTGCTCTGGCTAGAACTTCAAGAACTATATTGAATAAGTAGGGAGAGAGTGGGCAGCCTTGTCTAGTCCCTGATTTTAGTGGGATTGCTTCAAGTTTCTCTCCATTTAGTTTAATGTTAGCAACTGGTTTGCTGTATATGACTTTTACTATGTTTAGGTATGGGCCTTGAATTCCTATTCTTTCCAGGACTTTTATCATGAAGGGGTGTTGAATTTTGTCAAATGCTTTCTCAGCATCTAATGAAATGATCATGTGGTTCTGTTCTTTCAGTTTGTTTATATAATGGATCACGTTGATGGTTTTCCGTATATTAAACCATCCCTGCATGCCTGGGATGAAGCTTACTTGATCATGGTGGATGATTGTTTTGATGTGCCCTTGAATTCGGTTTGCCAGAATTTTATTGAGTATTTTTGCGTCGATATTCATAAGGGAAATTGGTCTGAAGTTCTCTTTCTTTGTTGGGTCTTTTTGTGGTTTAGGTATAAGAGTAATTGTGGCTTCGTAGAAGGAATTCGGTAGGGCTCCATCTGTTTCAATTTTGTGGAATAGTTTGGATAATATTGGTATGAGGTCTTCTATGAAGGTTTGATAGAATTCTGCACTAAACCCGTCTGGACCTGGGCTCTTTTTGGTTGGGAGACCTTTAATGACTGCTTCTATTTCCTTAGGAGTTATGGGGTTGTTTAACTGGTTTATCTGTTCCTGATTTAACTTCGATACCTGGTATCTCTCTAGGAAATTGTCCATTTCCTGAAGATTTTCAAATTTTGTTGAATATAGGTTTTTATAGTAAGATCTGATGATTTTTTGAATTTCCTCTGAATCTGTAGTTATGTCTCCTTTTTCATTTCTGATTTTGTTAATTTGGACGCACTCTCTGTGTCCTCTCATTAGTCTGGCTAAGGGTTTATCTATCTTGTTGATTTTCTCAAAGAACCAACTTTTGGTTCTGTTGATTCTTTCTATGGTCCTTTTTGTTTCTACTTGGTTGATTTCAGCTCTGAGTTTGATTATTTCCTGCCTCCTACTCCTCCTGGGTGTATTTGCTTCTTTTTGTTCTAGAGCTTTTAGGTGTGCTGTCAAGCTGCTGACATATGCTCTTTCCTGTTTCTTTCTGCAGGCACTCAGCGCTATGTGTTTTCCTCTTAGCACAGCTTTCATTGTGTCCCATAAGTTTGAGTATGTTGTATCTTCATTTTCATTAAATTCTAAAAAGTTTTTAATTTCTTTCTTTATTTCTTCCTTGACCAGGTTATCATTGAGTAGAGCATTGTTCAATTTCCACGTATATGTGGGCATTCTTCCCTTATTGTTATTGAAGACCAGTTTTAGGCCGTGGTGGTCCGATAGCACGCATGGGATTATTTCTATCTTTCTGTACCTGTTGAGGCCCGTTTTTTGACCAATTATTTGGTCAATTTTGGAGAAAGTACCATGAGGAGCTGAGAAGAAGGTATATCCTTTTGCTTTAGGATAGAATGTTCTATAAATATCCGTTAAGTACATTTGGCTCATGACTTCTCTTAGTCTGTCGACATCAATGTTTAATTTCTGTTTCCATGATCTGTCCATTGATGAGAGTGGGGTGTTGAAATCTCCCACTATTATTGTGTGAGGTGCAATGTGTGTTTTGAGCTTTAGTAAGGTTTCTTTTACGTATGTAGGTGCCCTTGTATTTGGGGCATTGTTATTTAGGATTGAGAGTTCATCTTGGTTGATTTTTCCTTTGATGAATATGAAGTGTCCTTCCTTATCTTTTTTGATGACTTTTAATTGAAAATTGATTTTATTTGATATTAGAATGGCTACTCCAGCTTGCTTCTTCTGACCATTTGCTTGGAAAGTTGTTTTCCAGCCTTTCACTCTGAGGTAGTGTCTGTCTTTGTCTCTGAGGTGTGTTTCCTGTAGGCAGCAGAATGCAGGGTCCTCGTTGCGTATCCAGTTTGTTAATCTATGTCTTTTTATTGGGGAGTTGAGGCCATTGATATTGAGAGATATTAAGGAATAGTGATTATTGCTTCCCGTTATATTCATATTTGGATGTGAGGTTATGTTTGTGTGCTTTCATTCTCTTTGTTTTGTTGCCAAGACGATTAGTTTCTTGCTTCTTCTAGGGTATAGTTTGCCTCCTTATGTTGGGCTTTACCATTTATTATCCTTTGTAGTGCTGGATTTGTAGAAAGATATTGTGTAAATTTGGTTTTGTCATGGAATATCTTGGTTTCTCCATCAATGTTAATTGAGAGTTTTGCTGGATACAGTAACCTGGGCTGGCATTTGTGTTCTCTTAGGGTCTGTATAACATCAGTCCAGGATCTTTTGGCCTTCATAGTTTCTGGCGAGAAGTCTGGTGTGATTCTGATATGTCTCCCTTTATATGTTACTTGACCTTTTTCCCTTACTGCTTTTAATATTCTTTCTTTATTTTGTGCGTTTGGTGTTTTGACAATTATGTGACGGGAGGTGTTTCTTTTCTGGTCCAATCTATTTGGAGTTCTGTAGGCTTCTTGTATGTCTATGGGTATCTCTTTTTTTAGGTTAGGGAAGTTTTCTTCTATGATTTTGCTGAAGATATTTACTGGTCCTTTGAGCTGGGAGTCTTCACTCTCTTCTATACCTATTATCCTTAGGTTTGATCTTCTCATTGAGTCCTGGATTTCCTGTATGTTTTGGACCAGTAGCTTTTTCCGCTTTACATTATCTTTGACAGTTGAGTCAATGATTTCTATGGAATCTTCTGCTCCTGAGATTCTCTCTTCCACCTCTTGTATTCTGTTGGTGAAGCTTGTATCTACAGCTCCTTGTCTCTTCTTTTGGTTTTCTATATCCAGGGTTGTTTCCATGTGTTCTTTCTTGATTGCTTCTATTTCCATTTTTAATTCCTTCAACTGTTTGATTGTGTTTTCCTGGAATTCTTTCAGGGATTTTTGCGATTCCTCTCTGTAGGCTTCTACTTGTTTATTAATGTTTTCCTGTGTTTCCCTAAGTGTGTTCATGTCTTTCTTGAAGTCCTCCAGCATCATGATCAAATATGATTTTGAAACTAGATCTTGCTTTTCTGGTGTGTTTGGATATTCCATGTTTGTTTTGGTGGGAGAATTGGGCTCCGATGATGGCATGTAGTCTTGGTTTCTGTTGCTTGGGTTCCTGCGCTTGCCTCTCGCCATCAGATTATCTCTAGTGTTACTTTGTTCTGCTATTTCTGACAGTGGCTAGACTGTCCTATAAGACTGTGTGTCAGGAGTGCTGTAGACCTGTTTTCCTCTCTTTCAGTCAGTTATGGGGACAGAGTGTTCTGCTTTCGGGCGTGTAGTTTTTCCTCTCTACAGGTCTTCAGCTGTTCCTGTGGGCCTGTGTCTTGAGTTCACCAGGCAGCTTTCTTGCAGCAGAATATTTGGTCTTACCTGTGGTCCCGAGGCTCAGGTTCGCTCGTGGGGTGCTGCCCAGGGGCTCTCTGCAGCGGCAGCAACCAGGAAGACCTGTGCCGCCCCTTCTGGGAGCTTCAGTGCACCAGGGTTCCAGATGGTCTTTGGCTTTTTCCTCTGGCGTCCGAGATGTGTGTGCAGGGAGCAGTCTCTTCTGGTTTCCCAGGCTTGTCTGCCTCTCTGAAGGTTTAGCTCTCCCTCCCACGGGATTTGGGTGTAGAGAACTGTTTATCTGGTCTGTTTCCTTCAGGGTCCGGCGGTGTCTCTGGCAGGGGTCCTGCCGCTCCTGGGCCCTCCCCCACGGGAGCCCAGAGGCCTTATACAGTTTCCTCTTGGGCCAGGGATGTGGGCTGGGGTGAGCAGTGTTGGTGGTCTCTTCTGCTCTGCAGCCTCAGGAGTGCCCACCTGACCAGGCGGTTGGGTCTCTCTCTCACCGGGTCTGGGAGCAGAGAGCTGCTGCGGGCCGGGATCCGCGGGTCTACAGTTTTTTTATTTACCGAATATTCACCTTCTTTATTTCACTATCACAACTATCTGCTCTCAGAAAATAAAATATTATTATTTACTTTTCTTTCATTGGTTTATAAAAGTCACTTAGATAGTATGGATCTTAATTCTTATGACTGTCACATATTTTTATATATTTTCCTCTAAATAGTTCTCCAGAACTGAAAGTCAAATACAGAAATGCTGCAGGAGTAACCACAAAACGAACAAACAAACTAAAACAAAACAAAACAACAACAACAAAAACTATCTTGAAATGCATCAGTGAAAAGTTCTAACTTCAAACACAGAAAGCTCATTGAAGACACATGGAGGAAGGTTTCGTCTGACATAGTAGAAGTGATAGGAAAATCCTAGAGCAGAGAATACATAAGTAGAATCCAGAATGGAGTGAGCCATCTGCTGTGACTCTTTTTATGGGATTCTGCTCTGGTTGTTAATAGAGCCTCTTTTCCTTCCACTGCAGCTCTAGCTCCCACTGGTTCTTTGTTTGTTTGTTTCACTTGGCCTTGTGGAGGGAATCCTCTCATAATGCATTTAATTGGGAAGAATATACAGAGTATTTTGCACAGTTGAGACAGCCTTGTGGCTTCAGTTTCTACATCACTTTCTGTTTCTTTCTTGGTTATTGATTTACCTTTGGAACACAGTCTCTGGTCTCTCTCTAGAATGAAGGCAGGGTATGCAGTGTCAGTCATCCTCCTGTTTGAGCTCAGCTGACTACTTACTTGATGCTTATTATTTTATGGTACAGACAGTTATTATTTAGAAAAGGGGGAAAAAGTCCCATTCTACAGGGTGAAACTCATATCCAGTACTGGTATCATGCTGACAACCTGTGACTAGAAATGTGATGGGCCATAGGAAAGAAACGATGCCTATGCTGTTAACTAGACATGGTATTAAACTGACCAGTAATGGCACACCATCATACTCATAGGTCAATGCATTTCTCTTCCATGACCTGAGAAGATTCTATCTGTATTAGATAGTGATTAGTACAGTGAGTCAACACTGTCTGGCATATAGAAGATGGAAAAACTGTTATGGCTCAGAACAAAAGGGACAATGTATATTGAATCCCTACTCACAAGCTTCAGAAATCATTGCCGAACAGAAGGCAGGGAGAATGGGTCAGCCTGTGGAGATGGTAACTACAGGGAAACATTATTTTCTGAACGCAGCAGGGCAGCTGAGCCTATGATGTCATAACAGTCATGACAACATGCACAAGGTCTCTTCAAGCTCACACAAGAGCAAATCCCAGCATGGAGTGAGAAGATGAACCCACACTCCCTGCCCAACCATGGGGCTCCTGGAAATAATTAGTTACTGAGGAAGAGAGAGAGTTTTCTCGAAGAGTGTAACACCTCACATGTTGTGTGGTCTCCAAAAAAGGAACACACATCCACAAACATGTTTGGGTACCATTTAGTAATCTTGAAGGATTTAAATTAAAACAAAAGGCTGGGTGACAAATGATAGGGGATGATGGGTGGGAAGGATTGAGAGAGATCTGAATATGATCAAAACAGTTGTATGAAACTCTCAAAGATATATATATATATATACACATACATATATATATATTATTCTTGGAGGAGAATATGGAATTTTTATATTGTGAAATAAGCCAGGCACAAAAAGACAAGTATGCATAATTAGATACCATAGATCTTGAGGTGTAACAGTAACAGTATTTATCAAGGGCTGAGGAGCTTACAGGGAAGTACTGACTGACCAGTTATTGGTAAATGAGGATTAAGTTATAGTTAGATAAGAGAAAGAAAGTCTATCTACTGAGTGGTAGGTTACACTATTTTATATCAAACCTGGATAAAATATTGTTGTAGGATACCACACTATAAATATTAACATAAATGACAGAATATATAATTAACCTAACTTAACTACACTGGTCAAGATATCAAAACTTCACAACATGCACCATTATCATTTTACATCATTCATGGTTTTACCAAACTATCAAGCTAAATGTAACGATGCAAAATGTGAAACTGGGTACTTTTCCACGTTGAATAGCCCACAATATCAACATTTTAGTCTTTTTTTCTTATAAACCGATTTGATTCAGAAAATTTGGAGAGTGTCTGAAATTCCTGTGGTGAATTTCTGATGCTTTCATGATATAGTTACACTGCAGTTTTAACATTTTTGAGTTATGTAGAAATAATATAATTTGAGTTATGTAGAAAATAACAAACTATGGTTCCATACTAATATATTTACGAATAAATTGAGTTTATAATTATTGAAATCTATGTTATTTTAATGTAAAATAATATGAATATCCATTGATATTGAAATATTTCATAATTCTTTATGCAGCACAGGGCCATCAATATATTAATTAAGGAAAAGTATCCACTAATTAGACAATTTAAACTCATGTAGTTTAAAAAAGTAAAAAATTCTTAAATATTCACAAATTCACAAATATTCCATTGTGAAAGCATAAAACAATATATTCTTATTTACTATGTCTATATGTTTAAAGACAGATAAAAATGATTTGTTGTGCTGCATTTTTAAAGTATTTGTTGGGTCTATGATTTAGAAAATAATATATTCTAGGTTACTTTTTAATATTTTGAGATAAACACTGGCATTGTTCAGTACATAGTAACAAAATCAAGCTAAAATTACTGTCCAAACAATGTTTATAGAGTTTCGATTCAATGTTTCTGTCAGAGAAAAAAGTCTAATATAATTTAGATAATCCAACCTGTTCTTAAAAATTAAAAAAAATGAGTGGATTTAACCTTTCTCAAGCTATTGGCCTTTTGTTATTGATGATGCCAGTGAAATTGTTAAACAGAAAGGAAGTGACTTAAAATTAATTGTAACTGACCTTGAGAAAGTCACTATCCTCAAAATGGACGTTCCTCTGAAGATACAATAATTTCTGTTAGACTATGGGTCATTAGTTCAAAAAGCTTTAAGCTTTTTGTCACCTGAATGTTATTTCTTGCCATGTGAATCTAAGAATTATTTTATTTCACTTTAAAATTCTGTTTCCTACACTAAAAGCAACATTACAAGAATGTATAGTATAGGACAATCAAAAAAGCTATGATAAAACTTAACATGCTCAATTTTCTCTCTTACTGAATACATCCTTTACGGTTTTAGTATATATTAGAATATTTTGGAGAATTTTAAACATTTTCCCTCCTTTAGGAAAGCATTTCACATATGTAACTTTCATTATAAGTTGATTATTTTTAAAAAGGGATTTTAATTACACACCCTTTAGTCTCACTTTTCTAGATAATTTAAAGTAAATTTGGAAAGAGAGACACACACAAATTAAACCTCTAAACATCTTTTGGTAAACTGGCAAGGATGCTAGATATTTCATATTTGACTGTTGGAAAAAAATTGCTTGTATCTTTCAGAAAACAATTTAGAGATAATTCCAGTTCTCTTACCATAAATAATGAAAGTCAAATAAAATACATGAAGTAAAGTCTTCAGGTGAATAACAAGAAATGGGATGGGATCTTCCATGAAATATGAAAGGTACGTGAAGTGGCTCCCATGTTTCCAAAGTTTGCCTCGGTACATGGAATGTTCCTTTGTAGCATCTCTGTCACTTGCTAGTTTGTTTCCATAAAATAGAGCAAGGCATGGCAAGGCTACCAAACTTGTAGACAGGATATGGAGAAAAGTTGTGCAAGGTAACAGGAACTTGAGAAGAATTGGCAATGCTCACTGTATACTCTGCATAGAAGCTGATATAGGTCCAAGTACATATATACAAGGCCTGAATCCACTAAGTCTCACAAAAAACAACAACTGAAGAATTGGATCTAGAGAAGACTACTGAAGACCAGGCAGTTCTTAACCTTTAATCCTGACGAACTGGTGTGACTTTGATGAGCCCTTCAGAAATTATGTGAGATCTGAGAAAAGCCAAAACTTAAAAGTACTTAGCCATACATACCATGAGTTCAATATTCCTAGAAAGTGAAATACGTAGAAGATAATATTTGCCAAAATACAGTTAAAAGCATACTATATTATATGGGAATCCTGGTAATGGACATATGAGCAAAGGGAAGTAAATATTACAAAATGAAAATTACATACCATGTCTCTGTCACATTATTCATAGCAGCTAAAGTAAAAGGGGCCATCAAGTAATTGATAAAAAAAAATGTTGTTTGGCAATAAAAAAAAAAAAAGAAAAAGGTCTGTCATTTCGGAAAACATGAGCTTGGGGAGCATCTTTTAAAACAAAATGAGGCACAGAAAAATATCTTTGCAATATTGGAGTGATATGCCCATTACCATATTTTGGGCAAAAATTACAAAATATACAAAATACAAAATATCAAAAGAACCATTTGTAAGTTATAAGAAATATCATTTTGGCAATATAAATTAAGCACAAGAATTTCTTAGTATAACAAGTATGTTAAAAAAAAAGAAAGAAAAGAAAAATAAATCTAGAGGCTGGAGATGGATCAATGACTAAGAATACTGACGGCTTTTCCAAAGACAATGGATTCAATTTGCAGCCGGCCATTAACAACCACCTTTAATTCCAGTTCTAGGGTATGTAGTGCCCTCTTCTGGCCTCCTCAGGAACTGCATAATTATGAGGAGCAGACATACACGCAGACCAAATACCCAAACATATGATATAAAAATAAATAAATGAATAAATAGATCGCATCCCCCCGAGTTAAATACGTATTTAAAACACAAGTATTATTTGTTATAACCACAAATATCACAGAGTTGTTTTGTGTGTTTCATCTGTTTTCAAATAAAATGTTTTACTAAGTAGTTAATGGGAATTGCTTATTTGCCCTTTTGTGCTAATGTTGTTTTGTTATTGTTTTCCCTGCTGGAAACCTTCCAGAACAATTCATAATGAAACTCAGTCTTTCAACTACGTTTCTGTAGTAATCAAACCTGCTTCTTTATTTTTAATAGTTCCCGTTTTATTCTATTTCATTGTTTTCGCTTTACATTCCAATCACTGACCTCCGAGTTCCCACAGCATAGAGTCCCTCCTCATTTCCCCTTTCCTTCTCCTCTGAGAGGATGGAGCACCCCTCACCCTTGCATATCAAGTCTCTGCAGAGCTAGGGGCATCGTCTTTCTCTAAGGCCAGTCAATCTAGGCAGACAAAGCAGGCCAGACAGAGGATCATATTGCACAGACTGGGAACAGCTTTTGGGATAGCTCCCATTCCAGTTGTTCGGGACCCACATAAAGACCGAGCAGCATGTATGCTATGTAGTGTGGGAGCGCCTAAGTCCAGCCTGTTCAGTCTCAGAGTCCCCAACGGTCCAGGTGAGTTGACTCTGTTGGTCTTCCTGTGGAGTTCTACCCTATTTTTTTTTTCTTTTTAGTGGCAATTTTCACATGTAGAAGATCTCACAGCCTTTTAGACATTGTGACATTTTACAAAAATTGAAATCGAGTACATCCACCACGATTATTTTTCTTTGTTATATAATTTCTCATGAGATTTTGTTTTATTATTTATTGCATATAGGTACACTATTTTATATTCAGGTAATAAATGAATATTTTATATTCAGAGTAAATAAATGAAGAACCATGAGTGTTTGTGTGTGTGTGTGTGTGTGTGTGTGTGTGTGTGTGTTTATTTGCTTGCTTTTTCTAAAAATCCAAATGTGTCCTTTTAATGCTAGGACAGTTTTCACCTTCCAACGGTGACAGCAGTGTTTACACAGGTAGAGAGCAAAGGTAGACAGTGGATGCACACAGAGAGGCACACAGCTCTGTGTAAAAATTGACCAGAGATCACAGAACATTTAAGCAACATTTTAGTAAGCAGAACTATTTTTGAATACATTAAATATACTCAAATATGTGATGTGGATGGGAAAGAAGCATTTCAGAATTTCAACTAGAAACCACCTATAATAAGGTCCCTGCTCACTGTTTAATTAAAACAAAACAAATAATAGCATGCCATTATGTGGCAATCATTAAGTGAAGGTTTAAAAATTACACATTTAACATTTCCATCACAGTGCACAGAGATCAGCCACTGAGGACTGTCACCAGAGAGAATGTTTGTAATCACACTCCCACTGTTCACTTGCAGAGAGATGCTTCACTTCGCTTTTTCTTCAATAGCATACTTAACATTATTATATTATCTTAATTTTATCATGCTTTGCAGTACACAAAACGTCATTTTAATACTGATAAACACTGTGAGAAAAACCAGCTAAAATATCAGCATTAACATTTACAGCTCAGATTTGGACCCCTTATATAACCTATATTCCATCTTTAAATGAACATGCATAAACACACACACACACACACACACACACGCACACGCACACGCACACGCACAGGCACACAACACACAGGACAGAAACATGTCAGAATGGAGTGTTGAAACCATAGTATCTTAAATTCAGTGTATGTGCGTATGTGTGTTAGTGAGTGTGTGTGATTCTGTGTGTTTGAGTGTGTCTATCAGTATGCATGTGTGAGTGTTTCCCTCAAGAATTTTGTGTATTTTTGTCGTATTATCTACTACCCCACCCCATCAGCTTTTTTTCCTACCCCCAAAAAATAATGTATGACCTTTTCCTTTCTGAATCATGAAGTCTAATTTATGCCAACCATATATTCTTGGATGTGTGGTCTCTCACTGAAGGATGGTTGGCTCATCCGGGCTACTACACTCCTAGAGAAGATAGATTCTTTTCGCTAGCAGCTATCCACTGCCAGCAACTAGTCAGGACTGGAACCTCCTTCTCAACTTCCCTCATTTGTGCTGAGATTTGACCTGGCTCAAGCAAGTCTTATGCTCACCATAATCAGTTTATATACACAGCTGCTTTGGGAAGTTTAGAAGACACTTCTGGGTCACTGTTTTTGCTTGTTAGCTTGTTTGTTTGTTGACTCAGTTTCTCCTGGCTTCCACACTTCTCAGTCCCGGATTTTACACTGATCTCTGAGTCGTGAGGAAAGCGTGTGATGCAGATGTCACATGTACTCTCTGCATCTTGTTCAGTTTTGAAGCTGTGTGTTGATCACCATCTACTACAGAAGCTTCTCCACGAAGGTTGAAGGGATCTATGGGTAAGTCATTAAGTGTAAGTTCAACACTATGTCCAATTAGCAGAATATATTCTTTAGGAACTTAGGCCCTGAAGTCAAATGGGTCACCAACTGTATATTCTACAGCTTTATAATTTAATGAACTTAGGAAATTGTGAAATAGTTTGTGTATGGTTTAGTCATGTATAAAATGATATTAGAACAGTAATTGTTCAATGTAGTTTTTTAAAATCAACATTATTACATTAACAAATGTTAATGTAAAGCAATTATAAAATGGCATGGCACACATTAGCAATTGACATAGCATTATTTATTTCAATTTCCTGAATATGTTTATATAGAAATATTTCAATAAATTCAAAACAAAAACTTTATAGTGTTTTTATTTATGTTATTGAATATTTAGTGTCACATGTTTATTCAACTAACACATATTGCATACTCTTTTTATATGAGGGCTGTGTGCATGTTTGTGTTTGTGTGTGTGTGTTTATGTAGGAGTGTCCATATTCATGTGTGAGTGTGCATGTGTGTACAAATGCATACAAGTGTGTACGTGTGTGTGAAGGCCAGAATCAGTTGTTGGGTATTTTTCTATATTATTACCCACGTTATATTTTAAAACAAGAATCCTCACTGTATTCAGGGATTAGCCTTTCAGCTAAAGTAGCTCATTAATGACCTGAACTGTCTGTTTCCACTTCCCCTGCATACACATTGCAGATGTACACCACGGTTGCCTTTTACATTGATGCTAGGAATCCAACATCAGGTCATTATGTTGGTAGCAAACACTTTAACCACTGAACTATCTTTCTTTCCCCTTGAAGTGTTTGAAAACATTAAACAACACTGTAAATGTGATCATATACCATGTGTTTGATATGATATATGAATGTGTGTATGAGAGAATATGTCTCTACCATCAAACAACATAAACTATTATTGCCTGGTGTTGATTAGTTACAATAGAGAAATAGAAAATTTTACAGAACTAAGGAAAAGAAGAGTAAAAAGTCCTGAACATTGAGCTTGAAACCAAAGTAATGAGACATGTATTTAACATGTTACATTCTGTCTTGGGATTTCTATTGCTGACATGAAACACTTTTACCAAACAATAGAGGGAAGAAAATGTTTATACAGCTTATACCTACATATTACTCTGTGTCATGAAAAGAGGTAGGGCAGGAATTCAAAGAGTCCTGTCTACAACCCTACCTCAGAGAATCATTTAATTGAGGAGCCCAAATCTTGGTTACTTTAGCTTGTGTCAAGCGAATACAAAACTATCCAGCACACTTCCACAGTTAACCTTAGAACATGTCAAATGAACACTAGTATGATGTTTCTCCTATCTGAATGATGTCCTACAATCTCATTCCTTACAAAGTATCCTCAAAACACATTCAGACGTCTAGGTGGCAATAGGTTTTTGATAGTCAGATGTTTCCTCTAAATTCTGTCATAATTTTTCTGTTTTAAAAATCATGTCATCAGAATATAACTCTGATATTTCCTGTAACTCTGCTGGAATAAACATTTAATTTGTGTTAGCTTATTACCTAAGCTAGGCTTACTTTTCTGGTTTGCTTCAATAAACTTCTTAGTCATCAGTCAAAATCTAGCCACTATTTCCATGTATTGACAACGAAAATCAAGTATTTCTATCAACTCACAAAAGTAAGCATAGTTCATTAAAGTATGGTTTGACAAGTATGAATTATTTCTCACAAATTGTTTTATGTCTGTTCTCTTCAATGTACATACATAAGTGGATGCCATTATTCACATTCTTAGAACATTTGTATTTAATTATTTATGTGTTCCTAATTGTATAGGGATATGACTTACCGCTATGATTTTAGGGTTTAGGGTGAAATATTTCGCACAGGAATATATAATTAAATATTTGGTTCCTGGATGGTGGTGCTCTGTTGGAAAGGTATGGAAACTTCTGGATACAACATCTAGTTGACAATCATAGAAGCACAAGTGGGGGTTGGAGAAATTGGGGAAAATCTAAATCAGAACCAAGGGCTTGGCAGCACACTCAGCACAGATGTGCAAAGACCAATTCATGCTACTGCTGCCATATACGTCAGTCACTCAAACCTCCACAGGCTCTACCATACCTTTCCCATGCCGAGCCTGACTAATATTAAATAATAATTCCCTGAATTGTGTCTCCCAGAAGTTTGTCTCACAAAGAACATGATTAAAGTACTACACATTCTACATATTTTCACATGTATGATATAAGCATATTTTTCTTCCAAAGATTAATTTTGCTAATAATCATTTCATCAAATATTTAAAATAGTTTATTGCCAATATATCTTGAACTTATTACATAAAACCTACATGTGTTATTTGAGACAAAAATGTCAAATATGACACTCAAACAAAAATCTGTCATAAGATTATTGATATTACACACTCTGAAAGAGAGGTCACTGTAATGACCACGAATGGGGTGACCTTGTGTCATTTCCAACATGTAAAGGGAAGAAACAATAGTTGCAGACTGCACAATCCTTCATTATGGGATCTAGTACAGACTTATTCTTTTAAATATGTGGCTCGGCTTACCTTATTATTTTATTCTAACTTTGATTACAGACAAGTAAATTGTCATATAGTGTCATGTTTCATTTGATTATTGGAATGTAGCCTTAAAAGCTTTATGCAATTTATTAAATTTCACCTTGAAAGATGAAGACTTTTTATTATCAGCAATGTAGAATAAAATAAACATCACTGGGTTTTGTCTCTTAAACATTTTTAAGATTCTGGTAGGTACAAAATGATGACTTCAGAGGAAGAGGGATTTAAATTCAACTCTTTTCCAGTGCTAGGTTAAATATATGTTTATGATAATTGCAAAGAAGTCACGAAAAAGCAATGTTGTTTACAAATCCCCAGGGTTCTCAAAATAGGCCACCAAAGTAACTAAAAGATACTGGAAAGAGAAGATAGGAAGCTAATTTCCTTTAGTCATTTACAGTAAATATCTAGGAAGGACATGCAGAAAATTGCTTGTGTGTGTGTGTGTGTGTGTGTGTGTGTGTGTGTGTCTGTCTGTCTGTCTGTCTGTCTGTCTGCATGTGGGCAAGCACACATGCGTGTGTGCATGTATGTGTGTGTGTGTGTGTGTGTGTTTCTCCTTCTGGCAAGATTATTAGGTCTTATCTTAATGAATTAATCTATCTGTTTTTTCACTACATTTTCTATGTCATTAATGAGCAGTGTTATAAATATACTATGGAGCACAGGTCTTAGTTTGTAAAATGACACTGTATGAGAATAATAAAACTAGTAGATAGAAACATGTGATGAGTAGCTATGAAAGGAGCAGAAGCTTATAAAGTGAGAGGAGTTTTAAAGCTTTTTCTATTCCTGACAACCCTAGCAGCAAAAATGTCTTTATAATATTAGTATTAGTACAGTATTGTAGCGTTTCTTTCTTAACAACATTTACCACGTAGTGAGTGTGAACTCTTGGACTCATACTTATGTCAGCTTGTTGTAAGCAAATCTTTACAGAAATTAGTACATGAGTATCAACTAATCTCTTTAACCCCACAAATGTTAAAATTGGCACTAAGTAATTGAGCCATTACATGATTTAAAATGTAGCTGCAATTTCGATTTAGAAAAGTTTGACTGTGAGTGCATAATTTTTTTTTGGTTCTTTTTTTCAGAGCTGGGGACCGGAGTGCATAATTTTTGATTGCAAAAATAATCTGCAGTTTTATCCTTGCAAATCAAAAAGCTGTTACTCACATGCCATTTATAAGTCTGTTTGACAAAGCAGATGTTTGACCTGGAGTCATGCCTGTCACACAGATGGTACAGCCTGAGGTTGATTTCCAATGCTCTTGACTCCTTTGTCCAACCAGTGCTTTACAATGATTCACTTGAACTTGACCTAGACATACGTGGCTTTTTGAAATAACACCCTATTGTTTGTGAACTGTTGTCGTATTTTCTTGTTTAAATATGAGGCATGCCTTTACAGGAAGAAGCACCAAGATAACAAAGTCATTTTTGCTGAGGAGTTGGGGTCTTAAAAAAACTCTCTGAATAATTTCACTTTTGTCTTTATATTCTACAAGTACATGATAAAAATTGTATATATTTAAAAAATGTTGACAACTCTATCATGGAATGTACTATCAAAATTACTGGTTGTTTCTTCCTAATTTCTTTACATTTGTCTATAATAAATTAGGTATTCATGAAAAACGTTCAGTTTTAATTCGAAAATAAAAAAGAGTACTGCATTTGTTATAAAATGAGCAAAATGACATTTAATTCTTTTCTTAATATATTTGCATTATATATATTCTTTATATGAATCTTATAAATTTTATTATCTTTATTTTCTTCTTTAAATATAGGAACAATAACAACAGTAACTAAGAGAGACAAACAGTGCTTGAATACTTGAAGATCAAAGTAAACAGGATGAGACTGCTTTCCTAATTATTTTGTAAAACAAGGGTAACAGTGGGACAGTGGCTCAGAGCTAAGAGCACTTGTTGCAGAGGAACTGTGTTCATTTCCCCAGCACCTGCACAGTGATGAAAACTGTAACTCCAGGTTCAGGGGAGACGGTACCCGCTGCTGGTCTGGGAAGATACCAGGCACACACAGTATACATATACCTGCATGCAGGAAAATAATCATACACATAAAATTAGAAAAAGATGTTAAATAGCAAGGCTTACAACAAACCTCAAAGACAATAGGTGGTGACCGTGGAGCAATCTTCCCAACACCTCAATTTACTTCAGCAGTTATAATGTTGGCGAGGACACAAGAGACTCATGTCAATAATTTAACTCATATAGATTATATATTCAGAATATATAATATTCAGAATATTAAATATATATATACATATAAATATATTCAGAATAGATAGGAAGAAGAGAGGAAAGGTGGAGCTAACGGGAGAAACTTCACTCTTACTGATTAGCGCTCATGGTACTGAAGGCACTCTGCATGCTAACAAACTGAAGGGCAAACAGCAACCCAGCTACAACTCCTTCAACCTACAATGTTGACTTGTCTAAAAGATACATTGTAGCAATAGTGACATAAAGCTTCTGGGAATAATGAATCAATATATTGATTGAAGGCTCACTGAATGAGAGGGAAACTTATCTGTCATAGAGTGTTTGACTGTATTGTCAACACAAACCAAACTCAACAACTTCTATGGGGTTTGTCTCATGATAATATATCAGAACATTGTTTGTTTTTATTTGGTGTGGTTTGTGTTTTTGGTTGCTTGTTTGTTTGTTTTTTAACCTAACAGGTCCTTTGAGGATGTATTATGGGTTCCCGGCTTGCCCAGTTTTTGTGATTTCCATGTGTGCAAAGTATGTAGTTTTGAATTTATGTGTTTCTCATACTTTCTCATGGGTATTTTTCTTCTAATATTTTTAGTAGTCTTAACTCATATTCTAGTTTGTTTGTTTGTTATTCCCTTACTTTGCTTAACTTTATTGCCATTCCTGTTTATTAGATACTTGTTTGTTTTCTAATGAGAAACAGAGTTGGATGGAGGAAATGTGGGGGAAAATGGGAAGACTTGAAGATTTGGAATATGGAAACTATAGTCAGAATGTATTGAATGAAAAATCCCTTTTTAATAAAGTAAGAACAAAATGACAAAGAAAGTAAACAGAGCATGAATCAAATTTCTAAACTATATTACTGTGAGTAGACACTGAGGCATCCTGAGAAAATTTGTATTCTGACATTACCTGTGTTTACCAACCATTTTCTTTATTTTAACCCTTTTAACACAATGATTTTTATCAAATCATGCTATTACTTTGTTCCATTTTTTTTTGGAATTAACCATCAGTTTTATAAAGTAAATTATAGTTGTTATTCTATTTTTTAATAATTTACTTTTCCATTAAAAAAAACACCAGTAATTAGTCAATGATCTATTGACTTGCAGTTACATATTTAATCTGCATACTCTCTATATTTAATAACAACCTTACAATGTTCCATATTTTTAAGTATAGGACTCTGGCAGATAATAATAGCTTTAAAAGAAACTTGACATGTGCTAACACAATTGTCATTCTCAAATAATATGATGAAATGTATATTACATTTGCATTAAAAATCTAGCATCTCATTTTACTTTCTTGAAAGAATTGAGATGAATCCATGAGACTCTTCACATAAAATTGATAGGACTATCTATGCCTTCTGCATAATGTCTTAGTTGATGGACATACAACTTTGAATTCCAAAGAAATTAAAGGGAAGTACCTAAATCAAGATCTTATGCAAGGTATTTAGTATGATATAGTATACTTTCTCCAAGGACTCTAGCCATTAAGCACTACAGTATAATATCCACAACATTTTCTTCCTTCTCTGTATAGTCTATACTAAAAGGTTTAAATTCTCCAAAAATTATTTAAACAAATAATTCAGCTACTCAATCTAACCAATCCTGTTCTCTTCATATGTACTCGTATCTGTGTTATTAATGACTGAATATCCTCAGTGATATATAAGATCTTGATGGTGAAAAATTAAGTACATAGAGTAGAATTAGACTGTCAATATTAACAATTTCTATCATTTCTCTGTAATAAGTCATATTTATTGTTTAAGTTTTATTTGGAACACTATACTCTCTAATGATAAAAGCTTATGAGAGTGAATCCACTGTCAAGGTATTATAAACTCAGCAACTTATTTGAAAGAAGGTTTTGCTTATAAATATGTTGAAAAATACTTTTTGTTTCTTAATTTCTTAATATTCAGAGTTTATGGTTCCTTAGATGATATATAACACTTTGTCTTAAATGAGTAAAGAAAACTAAATTCTTTGTTTTTGACTTGGATGGTATTTTTTCTTCTAAGACTGTTAGAAATGAAACCATTATACTATATGACTACAGGTATATAGAGTAATGAAACACACAGGAAGGAGAGAGAAAGGGAGTAGGGGATAAGAAGAGTCTTCTGTTAAAACTTACCTATCCATAACCGAGTACAATGTTACTACGAGGCTACATCAGACAGACAATTTTATTAGTGGAGAGCGGGCAATTCATGAGCCCTGAAGGGGGTTGGTTAGTAGCAAGGTTCGTCAATTGCACTACAGGTGAGCTGGCCAGAATACAAAGTGGCAGCCACATATACTGTATAGGCTAAAAGAAAGCAGATAATTATACGTGCATAGAATTTACACTAAGCAAGAACATGAGATAGAGCACTGTGTGAGCTGGAGAGCTGGTTTTACATCTCCGATGTCTTAATTGAATGACTTTCACTCGAAGTTAGAACCTATAAGCTTGCCTTTAACTTTTATTGTCTAAAGATGTTGGGCTTAATTCATAGTCCTAGATAGACCCCTTGTACCGGTTGCCAAACAACTATAAATTACATATGATTCCATCTAATACAAATAGTGTTTTATTTTCTACATCTATACTTTTGGTCATTTGTCTGAGCTTCACACCATATGCAGGCAAGGCTTGACTGCTGAGTTTACTACTGGGGCTATCGTGTTGAGCATGGTGCCTACTGCAGAGAAGAGGATCATCAAGGCACTGTTGAACTGAGTTAACTGTCTACACAAAAGCATTTCTGTGGGAGGTGGAGATAATGGGTTCTGGGTCCTTTGGTTTCTGATGTTTGCAGCTAATCCATGGTTAGAAATTAAAGACCAGCAGAACTGCTAGTGAAGACCCTTTTTAAAGAGTTTGTCTCTCTTACCAGATGTTTGAAAATTGCCTAAAGCAGGTGCTGAATAGAAAATGATAGCATCTGTTGACTTAATTAGAGGAAGTTTAAGATCATTTAACATCTTTGAACCTCAGTTTCAATCAACTCCTACAGATTTGTGAGATGGGAAAAAACAATCTGTAAAGTCCCTTCAAGTTTTAAAATTCTATCATTTTTTTAATACCTGACTTTTTCTAGATGAGGATTAGATATATTCACATAATCTCTGATTTGTATGACAGACTGAGAGATGTTCTATGGGAACCTAAAATAGATGTCATTAGAATCATACCATTATGAGTTTAGGTACTTTTAGTTCCATATATAGAGAATTTAACACAAGAATTCTCTACATGAATAAAAAAATGTATGAAATGGCAAAACACAAAGTATTGGGCAATCTCACAAATGAGAACTTACTGCTTCCAACATTTTCAACAAATTTCATTTAAATTATTTACACTACACTGAACATCATACAGTTTTTAAAGTACTGATTCCCTACGGGTTTGGCTGAAATACTGCTCCTTAGTTTATTTCTAATAGCCTTTTCCTTATTTGAGATTCTCATGTTTGAAAATTGCTATTCAGTTATGATAATTTCTCTAAAATCTCTATACCCTTATGAAAAAGTACTTAATATTTTATGTGTATTGGATTTAAAATAATCCTGCTTTTATCATTTAGTTTTCAAGTGACCTCTCAACCCTTGATATCTCTCTTCATTTACATAAATACAAAGATGTAACTATATAAAATTGCAAAGTTTCATGCATTAATATTTTATTATTTAAATTATGTATTTTCATATATATTCATCAGTTCCATAATTTTTCTTATACCAAATAAATTAAACAAAGATTTTTGCTGATGGTTGGAAATGTTGGATCATAGATACACACAGAGTTCCAAAACCATAGTGCCAGTTTCCATGATGACCATTATTCAGAATTCAACCTAGGGAATGGTACTTCACGCAGAGGGATCCTCTTCACAAAGGAAATGACAGGCGAGACATTTCCCCACAGAAATATGCAAAGGCCAACACTGATCTACTGACTTCAAAACTGAAACTATCTTTTCTTGTGATTCTAAATTATAGAACATTAAGACTTAAAATTAGGCATCATACTCTATCTTTTATTAGCTTGACACACAAACACATCATTTTCAAGCATCTCATAATGAAAAATATAGGACAAGTTTAATAGTTTTTTAATAGTTTTTCCAAAACCTATAATTTTAAACACATGTGTGTATTTGTATATTATTATATACATATATGTATAGGTTATATACATGTATATATAATGTATGTATGTGTATTATATGTATTGTATATATTATATAGCTATTTGTAAATTTGTATAGATAAATACAATACATACATATATGCATATTATTTTATGCATATGTATATATGTACACACACATATACATATGTATATGTATAAAATTTGGAAAACTCAATACTTTAAATATCCAAAATACTTATGTGTATATTTATATTATATTTACATGTGCATATTTACATTCTGTCTGAAAGCAGGGAAAGAAAAGGGATGATGCAATTATATAATAATCTAAGAAATATTTTTAAAAATTTCAACGTGTCTTAATTGTGTAAATTTTGTAAATAACGTAACTAAAAAGAAGCCACTATAATTTTTGTTTTTAAAATGAAGAAGTGTGACATGTAAACAAAAAATCCGCACAATTCAGCAGTGTAACTGAAACCCTGTGCTGACCATCCCGTATCAGGGAATGACTAATACCTGGATTCAAAAGGATCTGTGTAGTCTCACTTTTCTAGCTGTGCCTTCTGCAGAACTTAGAGTTTCCCTCAGAAGTCTCACCTACTCCATATAGACAGCTTTCCTGGGCAGATCTCTCACAGTTTTGGTGTCTACTGCATCCTGGAATCTCTCATGCGTTTAGGCTTTGCCTTTATCAACAGCATCTCAGAGCCTCTGTGCAGGAACTCTTTACTACAAGGTTCCAATCCTCAGTTGTAGTCCCTAATCCTCTCAATCTTGTGCTTTTATGTGTTCAGAAACATGGACAGTGCTTACACACTGCTAAGGTGTAGCTCACGATGTATTCTGGCCCGCTTTCAGAACAACTTCTGTATCCTGACCTGAGAATCGAAGTTCATGTTGTATGGGTGAAGCTCAGACTTCACCTCAAGGGTATTGATCTCTTTGGTAATCACAGCTCTTTCTTCAGCCTTACCATGGTCAGAACTTATGGATGCTTTGTCAATATTACATAAATAATTCTTAGGCTAGTTTCAAATAAAAACTCTGCCTCTCTCTGAAACCTCGTAAGCCAAGCCTGAACTGTTTCTCTTGGTGTTCTTATTTTTCAAGCTTTCACTACAATGGGTCATTAAACTCTCAACACTTAATAGCTCTCTCAGCTGAAAGTTTCAAAGTTTTCCAAAGACTTAAAAACAAATGGGCCTGGTTCATTACAGGAACACACCCTTATTGTGGAACTGATTTCTATGCTAATTTCATTTTTTTACTTCCTTTTCAAATATCCTTAGAAAAGATACCATGACACAAAAAAGGTTGTATTTGACCTACAATTTCAAGGTATATTCTAACAGTTTTGGAATGTCAATGCAGGAACTCAGTCACTTCACATCCACAGTCAAGAACAGAGAGAAATGTGAGTATATCAATGCTCTCAAATTTCATGTTTAGGAATTTTTCTCCTTTTTATAAGGTTGAAGGACACACACTGTGGAATGGTGCCATACATAGTAGACTTAGTCTTACACCAATTAACAAAACAATTACAAACAAATCCACAAACCAACCTGATCTAGATCATTTATTCATAGAAATGCTCTACTCAGGTGATTCTTCATTTTTGCAAGTTGACATTTAACCACTTGTAAATGGAAATTTAGTTTATTCCAGAGAAGTGTCATTGGGGAAATCAATGACTTAAAAGTAAGTCACATGTCTAGCAGAATAGAGGGCCAACACCAAATGAACTCAATGGCATTTTTGGAGGTAATTTGTCTCAAACATATGAGCTATGAATTTTTCCATATTTTATCTTATTACTATGATATATGTATATATATATATATAAATGTGTGTATATGTATATACACACAGACTCATACACACATATATGTGAGTTTATATAATCATATATTTGCATATATATTATAAATATTCACATATATGTGTGTGAATATATATAAACATATATTCTCTATTTTAATCTTCTAATTCCTTGTGTATATACTATGTCTTCAGTTTAGTTTTTTGCATTCTGGAGTGTATAAACAAATGCATCTCTGTCTTTTGTGTCTTATCTTGGGCTCTTCCTCTTCTGTTTTGTTTGTTTGTTTGTTTTGTCTAATTCTGTTGTATTAGGTTCTGTCATTTTATTTTAGTGTGTTATTTTATTATTGTCTCTTAGAAGCCTGTTTGTTTTCTCATAAGAGAAAAAAAGGAGGTGGATCCAGATGGGAAGAGAGGGAAGGGAAACCATAATCAGAAGATAATATGTGAAAAAAACTGTATTCAATAAAAATTGACATTTAAAACTAACTGCTTTGGTCCAGGATGTCAATGATGACATTAATGGTTATCCTGTACTGGCTGGAAAGTGTGCATGAATTATCCAGATTGTCACTGAACATCATAGTAAAAAATGAAAGCTAAATAAACCTAAAATGGTTACTAATATATTCCTTTCCAGTAAAGAGTCCTGCGATAACAGTGCTGAGAGGTCTGTGGGGCACATTTTAAATAACAAACATAGCACAGATTGGCAATAAATCTAAATGTGAACATGTGAAGTTTGCGTCTTTCATCTGGTTAAAAATATATTCCTTATCAAATCCCTTTCATCCATGGAATAGACGGACTGTTCAGTCAGATGGAGAATAACATTTAGGGAAGGACGACACCTGGCCTTCACTATGGTCTTTGGTCATCCATAAGTGACATTTATTGGCTCATTGGCTGTTTTACAAACATTACTCTCATAAAAAAATGAACCCAAACTAAAAAGAGAAACTCTCTGAGTGATTTTATTGTAAGTGTTCCTCCCATAAATGTGTTTCCAACTGCAACAGATTTAATGTTTCATAACATTATGTTTCTATGTAGGAGGAACATTTCATTTTCATCTTTCCATTTTCTGCCTTAGAATTATTTTTTAGAGTTAAAGACAAATTAGACTTTGAAAATCCATGAAGTTAAGATGCAAAATGTACTAATTGATCTTCACAGATTTTAAATTTATATTTCTGTAATATCTGGAGACCTATTTCATGTTTTAACAAGACAAATTGTATTTATCTCATTAAATATATAATATTTCATACTATGTGATATATAGATATATACTTATATATAAGATATAGAGATAATTATTTAGTAATTAATTGAAGTTGAATATAATAACTTTTAAAAGGATAATATAAAAAGAATAAAAGAATTACACTTTAGAAAATAAACTTGAAAAGCTATATTTATTAAATATTTAAAGAAAATGGACAATAAAATATGGAAAGCTTTTTAAAGTTATAAAGGCTTGTTGATGAATAGTGATTTTTTTCTGGAATCTGTTCCAATTGAGAACATATATATAATTCTCAACAAAAACAGAACTATAAAACCATAGGTAAGTAATAGTTTAATACAAGGACTAGTGCTATAATCCAAGATGTCCTACAGTCACTATATATCGGTGACATTGAATTTGTGGCCTATAGATTACTGAGTTTGAGGATGGATGCTCTACAAAACCTTTATTATCACTGACTAAAAAGAAATAAAGAACTTTAAAAGGCATAAATCTTGTAGACTAACGAGGCTGGCTATCATCTGCTATTTATAGTACACAGACACCAGACATTTGTATCATAAAACAATAGATACAATTTTACAGTTTCAGGATTTTCTATACCAGTTCCCAATATCGTTTCCTGCAGGCTAAAGGAAAGAGGTTACCGCCTTAAACTAAACCCTTTGATTTCCTTAAAATCACCTGGTGCTTTATAGTTAGTAATGAACGTATCTTGTCTTTTAACAAAATATTTACTCTTGCTTCCTTTTCAAATATTTTGCCTTAAAAATCTGTCTTGAAAATAAAGTTCGGAAAGAGGACAGTTAACACAACTTCTTGGATCCCTTACAGACGTCTGAGCGACTCGTGAAGAATCACTTCATAGCATTAGCCACATCTCATTGTCACGATACCTTGGCTTCTGAAGAATTTTCCCTCGAGTGCGCTGCTAGTCAACCGATCAAATTAATCTTAGTGACAGACACTGGCATCAGATCTCTTCAATGTGAGCCATGTAGAATTTAATTAAGGTGACAACAAAGGACTCTAAGCAGAAGGATGCTGTCAAGCTGCAGAATTGATAGGAGTCATGCTTGTTAGAAGCCCAGATGAGAGAAGATGCTTAAGCATCATGACCTTGCAGAAACAGGCATCCTCCTCCTCACAAGGTATAAGTGACAAGATCTACGTAGCTAGGTTCCTTTCCTCTGTTCCTCGTTTCCAAGATAAAGTTCATTGACTTCAAGTATACATTGCTACATTTGTAATTTGCAGGCAGCAAAAAATGTGTCGGATTACATTGTTAAGTGAGCAAATTAAAATAATAGCAATAGAAGATGAATATTTGAGATATTAATTTACATTGTTTATATTTTTCCTCCAAGTACCTTCTGTTTAGAATAATTAGTATTTCTGAGGTCAAAAATGGAAAATATTATAAATAGATAAATAGATACGTAGATGATGGATAGATAGATGGTAGATGGATAGATAGATGGATAAATGATGGATGATGGATGATAGATAGATAGATAGATAGATAGATAGATAGATAGATAGATAGATAAGAGGTAGATAATTAGAGATACTGGTACTTTTTCTTAACTTGAGACAAACAAGATAAAAGAGCAAAAAAGCATTCTACAAATCCTAGAAAATACAGAAAACAAAAGCAAAGTTAGTGTTCCCTTCAATAAAATCATTGATTAGAAAAACAAAAGTAATTTTCCATCTATACTTCAGTCTTAGATCTCTGTACCTAAATAAATAAACCATATAGATCCATATCCTTTGAAGGAAAAATGTGAAGAATAATAACAGCTATATGATTGATATTGACATATTTCTTCAGAAATTGTTTTTCAAAATAAATTTGTGAGTTATTTACCCGTAAAGAAAAAAGTACAAAAAAGGCACTGAAATACATATATGTATGTATGTCGGTGTTCTAGTTTATGCTAAGAAAGATCTTAGTAAATGCAGTCTATGGGATGTCTATAGGTTATGCTAAAAGCAAAACAAAAGTAAAATGCAAATGTTTTCAGCATAGAAGGCCATGTTGCCAAATAGCGGTGAACAGGTTTTTATAAGGAAAATCATTTTAAAATCTTACAATAAGATAGGCTTCACCAAAAACACTAAGTACTAGGAATTCCAAAGAATAATTATCGTTTCAGAAAGAAGAATGCAATTTGAGTAGGGGTGTTCACCGCTGTCCTCTGACCAACATCACTGACTTTTTCACAAAACTATGTGCCGACATAAGAAAAAAGATGTTTTACAATTTCCTGTCTAGATGTGCAGTGAATCCTAGATTTGGAATACTAGAATAAATACTTACATCAAGATTAAGAAGCATATATATTAAAGATTAATGCCATTTTATCTTATAAACTATTTCAACTTATCAACAAAGTTCAAGAATTATATTATGAAATTAACGTGAAAAACCTGTTTTAAAATTAGGTAGGAACAATTATTCAAGCTGAATGACTAGTGACAATTTACTAGAAAGTTCTGCAGTATTTAATGTGAAGACACATTTTAGAATCCTTTCTGCTTTTAAGAAAAATATAATGATTTATTCATGTTTGAACACAATGAACATGATAAATTTATGAGTAGACTGACTATTAGATGGCTCTTTTTGTTGAAAAGTATCTGGTATCAACCCCAAAAATATTTTCAATGTATGTGATCTAACTATGCACTCCAAACTCTCATTGTGGCTTCTTTGGTAACATATGAAAATTAATTTAAATTGCTATTGTCTGCTTTCAGAGTAGCTGAAGTTCACTGATCTGAAAAATTCCTATCGTATGTCACAGTAAACCCCAAAATTAGGCTGTAATTAAACTGTTGTCAGTATGCATTTTACCATCATGAATATTTCTGTAATGTAAAATTACAATTTTAGACTTAGATGGGATTTCTTTTTCTTTGTTTGCATCGTTAATTACTCTTTTTTATTATTATTTTATTTATTTACATTCCAGCCACTGTCCCTTCCCAGTCCCTCCTCTCACAGTTCATACTCCTCTTCCCCCTTGCCTCTGAGAGGATGCTCCTCACAAGACCTCCCCCTTCCATGAGGCCTCGAGTAGATACAGGATTAGGAGCATCTTTTCCCACTAAGGCCAGACCAGGTATTCCTCTGCTATACATCTGCCAGGGGACTCAGATCAGCCCTGCTTGCTGGTGACTGAGACTCTGGGAATTCCCTGAGGTCCAGGTTAGTTGAGACTGATGGCCTTCCTATGGGGTTACCCTTCCCTTTCCCAGATTCAACCATAGGAGTCCTGACTTCAGTCCATAGTTGGGTCTAAGTATCTGTATCTGTCTCAGTTGCTTGTTGGGGCTCTCAGGGGACAGCTATGATAGGTTCCTGTCTGTAAGTAAATAGTAGCATCAATAATACTGCTTGATGCCCACCTCCCGCACCCATGAGATGGATCCAAATTTGTTATTTGTTATTTGTTATGGTCATTTGACTGCCTTTCCGTCAGTCTCTTCTCCATTTTTGAACGTGTGATTCTTTTAGACAGGAAGAATTCTGGTTCTTGAATTTTTAAGATCTATTAAATGAGTTGAGAGCATATATAACATAGATAATTAGTAAAGCTTGTGTGTTTAATACTTAGACAAGAGATATTTAAATACATATTTTTTCTAACAGGATGTTAAATTCTACTATGCAAAAGGTACTTTTTTTCTACCCAGAATAAAAAAAAAACATGGGCAAATAAACTGAACCTAAAATATAATATTAACCTCCCGTTATCTCAATTAATATATATTACTTGGTAGTAACTGTTTCAAAGAGAGAAACCAAGGAGTACTTTGCTTCTTATAGATTTAATTTTAAAACTAACATGATTTTCATAGCTTGTTCAAACAGTTGCAATTCTCTACACAATTAAGAACAATTTCCTAAAACCTAGAGTAAATATCTGTTAATTCTAAAAGTCACCTTAATTTTAAAATGTATTTTTTAAGTTTTGATTTAAATTTCAATTTCCTAAGAAAAATTCTAAGATTAAGGATATATTGTTTGACCTTTGGCTGATGTAAAAGGGTAACTGCATTTGATATGAAAATTCGATGCGCCTAACCCTCAAGAGACTGGAGGTCCTGGGGAGTGGAGAGGTCTAGTGGGGTGGAGGTTGGGGAGGACATTCTTCTGGAGATGAGGAGAGGAAGAATGGGATGTGAAACAGTCGGAGAGTGGACCAGGAGAGAGATAAAATCTGGACTGTAAAAAAAGATTAAATTTTAAAAATTGAAAGAAAATGAAATTTGAGTAAGATATCTCTGTCAAATTGCTGCCCTCAGGGCTCATGGAACCCTAGGGAGAGTAGGCAGAAAGAGTAAAAGAACCATAAGGGATGGAGGACACCAGAAAAAAAATGCTCTTTGAATCAGCACAAACAGCTCATATGGACTCAGAGACTGAGCCAGCATTCACAGACCCTTTCCTAACCCTACACTACGTCCTTTGTGCTATATTATGACCTCCAGATTAGAATTTTGAATGAGATTCCTGAGTATACAAATGAGTGGCTCTCTGACTCTTATGCCTCCTTGGGTACTTTTTCTCTTCTTCCTTCTGTTTATTTTGGCCAACTCTGAGTGTTAGTTTTATCTTTTATCTTTTTTACATAGTTTTTGTATAGATAGTTTTTTATATAGTTAGTTTTATATTTTATCTTTTAATAAGAAAATAATACAAAACCATTTTCATCATGATATGAACATATAATAAAATCTACATTGTAAATTCTATAACTGAGCTTTTTAAAATATTAAGAAAATATAACTTGTCATCTAATGAATATTCTTATCAGCACATTTATTAAATGGACTATATAGATTTAACCTTTGTGTTCACTTTCAAGGTATATAGCATGTAGTAACACACTAGTCTTGATTGCTAAATAACATTCCATTATATACATGCACATTGTTTTTTACTTCCGACATAGGTTCATGAATATTGGGATTTTTGTAAAATAATGATAATGTTGAATAGCGCTACTATAAACTATTCAGTATCAATTACTATTTGGATCTTTTGTTTCTGAACTTTTTTATTCAACTGGAATTACAAAGTCATATAATAATTATATCTGTAACCATGAGTGTTATACATGGCACATGTAACAACAAGAATTTTTTGAAATTAAAATGTTTCACTGTATGAAGCAGAGGACAAGTTGTGTGAGTTAGGTCTTCCCTCCTATCTGGTAAGTCTCAGCGATAGAGTGGCAAATGCTTTGGTCCATTGAGACATTTTGCCAAGCCCCTAAAACTGGAATTTTGTTCTTTAATTTTTTTCTAATCACTGTTCTTACAAAACATGTGATTGATTAATGCTTTTAACCTTGGTTTGTATTTCTCTATTTTTAAGGAAATTTAAATCTTTTTCATTTTTATTGGTTATTTTATTTACATTTCAAATGTCATACCCTTTCCAATTTCCCTCTCCACAAACCCTCACCCCTCTCCCCTGCCTCTGTGAGGATGCTCCCTACCAGCCCACCCACTCCTCTCTCAGCTCCCAAGTATTCCCCTATCCTGGGTCATCGAACCTCCAGGACCAAGGGGCTTTCCTCCCAGTGATGCTGATAAGGCCATCCTCTGTTACATATCCATCTGGAGCCATGGGTCTTCCCATCTTTGTTGCTGGGAGCTTGCAGGGTTGGGGAGTGTCTGATTGATTGATACTGTTGTTCTTTCTATGGGGTTGCAAACTCCTTTGCTCCTACACTTCTTGCCCTAACTCCTCCACTGGGGTCCGGTGCTCAGTCCAGTGGTTCTCTGCCTACATCCTCATCTGTATTGGTCAGACTCTGTCAGAACCTCTCAGAGGACAGCTATACCAGGCTCCGTCAGTAGGCACTTCTTGGCATCAGCATTAGTGTCTGGGTTTTGTGTCTACAGATGGGATGGATTCCTAGGTAGCGCAGTCTCTGGATGGTCTTTCCTTCAGTCTCTGCTCCAGTTTTGTCCCAGCATTTCCTTTTGACAGGAAGAATATTTTTGAGGTGAGTGGGTGGCCCCATTCCTCAATCAGTGACTGTGCCTCAATTTCCTGTCCACTGGAGAGGTAGAGACCATATTCAGTGGATAGGAAATTTCTATTTAATGTCACTATTTGGTGTTTAAAAATTTGTAATGGATTTAATCGTAACCGGTAGCAAATTAATCCAAAACTCAGGAATTTTTCCCTAAACCTCAATTCCATTACCATTTTCCTCTAAACTAAACTAACTTAAAGGCAATTTTTACTATTTCATCATTACAGAACCTCCTCAAGGGTTTTACAAATAGTTAATGAGTAATGTTTAGACACAAAAACATATCTAAGAAATATTTTAAACTTATTATGAAAAAATTTTGTTAAATTAAATAACAAACATAAAAGTTACTGATAACCATGCAAAAAAAATCTTCATGGTTTGTGGCTAGTGTCAGAACTCTAAGAGGCCCCACCCAGGTGCTGACTGAAAAGGATGCAGAGGCCCACAACCAACCACTGGATGCAGCTTGGGGAGTTTTATAGAAGAATTGGGGGAAGAAATGAGACCCCGGTACGAGATAGGAATTCCACAGGAAAACCAGCAAAGTCAAGTAACCCGAACCCTTGGGGGATCTCAGAAACTGAACCACCAGCCAAAGAGCAAACACAGAATGGACCAAAGCCACCCCATCTTGGTCTTTATGTGGGTCCCCCAACAAGTGGAGCAGGGGGTGTCCCTTAAGTTGTGGAAGCTATTTAGTTAACAGGGCTGCCTTGTCTGGTTTCAGTGGGAGAGGATGCGCTGAGCCCTGTAGAGACTTGAGGTACCAGGGAGGGTTGGCACCCAGGAGAAATCTCCCCCTTCTCAGAGGTGAAAGGGGGAGGCGAAAGAAAAGCCATGTGGGGGGTATTGGAGGAGAGGGGGCAGCAATCTGGATGTGAAGTAACTAAATAAATTTGTTCATATAAAAATTAATATAATATCTCTTTCAGCATGGTAGGCTTTCTACTTCATCACACCGACTCACCAATGCATAGGAACATAGATTCTGCATAAGATAAAAATCATAACCCATTTATCTTTCTCTATATGCTTAGATTTTACTTAAATTATAATATTTGGTTCCATTAATTCTTCTGTATGTATTATTGGTTTATTTTGCTTTATGGATGAAGAGTGCACATGTATATGGCATTTTGTGTGTGTGTGCATGTGTGTGTATGTGTATAGTTGTGTATGGTTTTATAATAAGTTTTCATTTCTATGTACAACCTAGGATTGGCATGTTTAAGAAAAGGTATGGTATTTCTTGCCTATTCTGACTTATTTTGTTTTTAGTGATAAAATTTTTATTATTTTTAATCCTTTTTACAGTCCAGACTTCTTACCCCTCCCAGTCTGCCCCTGACTCCCCTCCATTTCATTTCTCCATCTCATCTCCCCATCTCATACCTCCTCCCCACCACACTATCTCCAAGCCACACCATATCCAAGAGGATGTCCCCACTCCCTGTCCCCCAACCCACCAGGCCTCTGTACTCTCTGGGGCCTCAAGTCTCTCAAGAAAGTTAGGTGAGAGCTTTGATTGCACAAATTTTCCTTTAAATGACATAATTCTTTCATCTTTATAGCCAGAAAGTTTCATTATACACAGTCATGTTTTTGCTCCATCTATGCTGTTGCTTTTTTTATACTTACTGTGAAGAATCTAGGTCTACCCACTCCCCACAACAAACTGATATTCATTTATCTGTTCTGTGCTAACTAGAAGTCCTAAGGATATGTACCCATGAGCAGAATAAATGGGCCATATTATAAATCTTTTTTTCAGATTTTAAAAGTTTAATTAAATGAGTAATTATGTGTATGATTTTATATTTGTCTCTGTGTGGGGGGTATGATTATTTATATATTGTATGAACACTCAATTGTCACTGTAAGCTGTCAGAGAACAACTTCCAGGAAATGGTTCTCCCTTCTACAACATAGGTTGCATGAGTTAAAGCCAATTACCATGTTTGTCTGCAAACACTTTTACCTAAAGAGCCATCTCACTGTCCTCTATTTTTCCATGTAACCTCATTACTCAGTTTCAGAGTTGTAGTAGTTTTCATCCCCAGTAGTGTTGGATAAGGGTTCCTTTTTCCATACATCTTCACCAGCAATTGCTTATGTTGTGGATATTATTGTTGTTTTATTCTTTTATGTTTTAAATGATAACCATTTTGATTGTGATGAGATGGAATTGCAAAACAGTTCAGAAGACTTAAAAACAGACAGGCATATTGAATCATGTCTTCAATACCAGCACTCAGGAGGCAGAGGAGGAGGGGTCAGAACTGCAAGGTTATTTTGCAAGACAGAACAAGTTCAATAACAACCAACAGTATGAGGCTATCACTCAAACAAAAAGTCAATGATGTTGAGAATTCTTTGTTTAGCTCTGTACCCAATTTTTAAAACAGTCATTTGATTCTCCAGAATCTAACTTCTTGAGTTCCTTGTATATATTGAATATTAGCCCTCTATTGGATGTAGGATTGGTAAAGCTCTTTCCCCAATCTGTTGGTTGCCATTTTGTCCTATTGAGAGTGTACTTTGCCCTACAGAAGCTTTGCAATTTTATGAGGTCCCATTTGTTAATTCTTGATCTTACAGCATAAACCATTGGTGATCTGTTGAGGAGAGTTTCCCCTGAAGAAATGTTCAACATCATCAGTCATCAGGGAAATGCAAATTGAAACAACCCTGAGATTTCACCTCACACCAGTGAGAATGGCTAAGATCAAAAACTCAGGTGACAGCAGATGCTGGCGAGGATGCGGAGAAAGAGGAACACTCCTCCATTGCGGGTGGGATGGAAAGCCAGTAAAACCACTCTGGAAATCAGTCTGGGAGTTCCTCAATTTGGACAGAGTGCTACCTGAGGACCCAGCTATACCACTTGTGGGCATATACCCAAAAGATGCTCCAACATATAACAAGGACACATGCTCCACTATATTCACAGAAGCCGTATTTATAATAGCCAGAAGCTGGAAAGAACACAGATGCTTTTCAACAGAGGAATGGATACAGAAAATGTACATCTACACAATGGAGTACTACACAGCTATCAAAAACAATGACTTCATGAAATTCATAGACAAATGGATGAAACTGGAAAATACCATTGTGAGTGAGGTAACGCAATCACAGAAAAACACATATGGTATGCACTCATTGATAAGTGGATATTAGCCCAAAAGCTTGAAGTACCCAAGATGCAATCCACGGACCACATGAAACTCAGGAAGAAGGATGACCAAAATGTGGATGCTTCACTCCTTCTTTAAAAGGGGAACAAAAATATCCATAAGAGGGGATAGGGAGGCAAAGTTTAGAGCAGAAACTGAAGGAACGGCCATTCAGAGCCTGCCCCACATATGGCCCATATATATATACAGTCACCAAAACTAGATAAGATGGATGAAGCTAAGAAGTGCATGCTGATAGGAACAGGATATAGATCTCTCATGAGAGACATAGCCAGAACATGTCAAATACAGAGGCAAATGCTAGCAGCAAACCATTGGACTGAGAATGGAACCCCCGTTGGAGGAATTACAGAAAAGATTGAAAGAGCTGAAGGGACTTGCAACCCCATAAAAACAACAATGCCAACCAACCAGAGCTTCCAGGGACTAAACCACTATCAAAAGACTATACATGGACTGACGCATAGCTCCAACTGCATATTTCGCAATGGATGGCCTTGCTGGCTACCAGCAAGGAGAAGCCCTTGGTCCTGCCAAGGTTGGACACCCCAGTGTAGGAGGTTGTGGGGGGGCTGTAAGGGGGAATGGATTGGGAGGGGAACACCCTTAAAAAAGGGGAAGGGGAGGGAGAGGGGTTACGGGACTTATGGACAGGAAACGGGGAAAGGGAATAACATTTGAAATGTAAATAAGAAATACCCGATAAAAAATAAAATAAATTTTAATATTAATATTTATAAGTAAATAAATATATCCAATAAAAGAAAAAAATAAAATAAAAGGTCAATGAAACAAGGGAGATCTATTTATATAAATGATTATCAAGTGAATGTCAGAAGATTCTTATTTATCTGAAACTTTGGCTTTCTTCGATATCCAACAACCAAATCACATGTATTGTCTAGCAGCACTTGATATTTATGTCACCACGCACTGCTTCTGACATTTATTCAGTTATTCACCCAAGTCACACTCCACGATAACAACAAAGTATTTATTAACCGAATCAAAATATTACACAGAAATATCATGGTTGTTTCAATACTTTTGAATTCTAGACAGCCAGTGAAAATAACTGAGAATGATACTTCTTTACTTACCACTATAATACTCTCACAACTATACAAAGAATTGTAAATTCTCTCTTGTCATTGTAATTTCATGTACAGTAATGTTGTGTTTAGAAAATGTAAACATAAGAATACAGGCCAGATATAGTGGTGCATGCTTTTGATCTCAGCATTCAGAAAGAAGAGTAAGACAGATCTCTGTGAGTTCAAGGACAGCCTGCTCTACATAGTGAGTTCCAGGACAGCCATGGCTGCATAGTAAGACCCTGCCTCAAAAACAAACAAATAAAAAATATTAATACAAATTTTATAATCATGCTCATATCCACATTGTGTTTTGAGTATCAAAGTACAAATTATAGTTAGCAAAATGGGAGTTAAATTATAATTTTGCCATGTCACTTCTAAAGTCTTGTTTTGACATTTTAGCTTTTATTTTATACTTAGTGGTAAAAAGAGAATGAAATGATGAAAATTTTACCGACAGTTTTATTATGTAAAGCTCTAATTATGATTATTTTATATTTAACCACAGTGAATAAACACCCTAGGAGACACACATGTAGAAATAGGGAGTAAAGCAATAAAGGGCCACTTACTAGCTGTTAAAGAACACAGAAGCACACGGTTTCAGGAATATCAATAGAAACATCAATATAAATTAAAACTTATTGTGGATCCAGAAATATTAAAATTTTCATATAGCATTTATAACTGAAATAGTTGTAGTGGTCAGTACTCACGAGCATATCATCGATGAACATAACACATATCCTGTTTCGACTGATTGTAAAAGGATATAAGACATTTAACTGGAATAATAATAATGTTTGGAACAACATTGATTTAGTAATGATGTAAACACATGGAATTCTGTGATTCACACCAGTGCTATTCATCATTTCTTCAGTTCAAGGGCCAATAACATTTTCACTAACTGATACTATCTGTACGACTGTAGCTAGTACAAGTTTAGCCATTTTATAATATGCTCACTGGAAACTTAATGTAGAGTACTTGATATTTTGATATTTATAGCAGTCAATTATTTTGAAGAACTGCAATTTTCCTGAATGGGAGATGCTTTTTAATAATACAAAATGCCGCTAAGTGGGGAGTAACAACCAGTTTGCCTTTAAGTATGGAAAGTAGTTGTCACCAAATCTGTTCACATTTTAGGAAGAAAAATAATAGAGTTCAACTCCAACAAACTCAGACATTTTAAAAAAATAAAGGAAGAAAAATAAAATGTGACTCAAAATTTCTGTTCTAAAATAATATGATGAACAAAGTGCACTGAGAATTGGAAAGAATGTTTCTCCCTATTAGTGGCACGAAAGGAATGACTTTAGCTCAGATACTGAGCTTTGTTGCTGGTGTTAAAAACAAACAGTTGCAGGATGGTGATACCCCTGGTGGTGCTTTTAAATATTTAAGTAAATAAAAAGCCTGATAAAGAATAATAATTAAGAATAAGTCAGGAGACAAAGAAATGCAGGATAAAGGGAGAAAGGCTTTAGGGGCAAAAGGCTTGGGCCTGTCTCTGACTACCTTGGTCTTGTAAGTGTTTAACAATGTGCTTGCTAGCTAGAGAGGGAGAGATGAGAAAGAAAATGAAGAGAAGGGAAGGGAAGGGGAAGGGAGGGAAGGGGAGGGGAGGGGGTTAGGAGAAGGGAGGGGAGGGGAAGGGGAAAGGAAGGAAAAGGAAGGAAAAGGAAAGTAAAAGGAGTGGAAGAGAGGGGAGAGGGGAGAGAAGAGAGAAGAGTTGCTTTTAAAAGTTCTCTGTCTTACAAAAGTATTCCCAAACACTTGCTGCTTCCTGTCAAATGATAGTACAAATGTTGCTGGAGAAATCAAGTCAATAAATTGCTCCCTTGAAAGTCAGAGCCTGCTCCAGCACTTTGCCACCCTAAATTTTTTTAATTCTGTTATTTCTCTCTCTCTCTCTCTCTCTCTCTCTCTCTCTCTCTCTCTCTCTCTCGATATATATATATATATATATATATATCTGATATATATATCAGAATTGTTTGCTTAAAACAATGAAAACATGAATCATTTATATTAGTCAGTGTATCACATTGTTTCTATTCACCAAATTGGAAACATTATAAAAGTGTTATTAAGGATTTTCTAAGTATCAAGCCCCATGGGAGATGTTTAAAAATGTTTTGAAGTGCATTAGTAAATCAACAGGACTAGATTTCGTATAATGTTTATTTTTAGAACGACAATACTTTTTGATTAACAAAATGCTCTGAACAAAAATGATGTTATGCATGAATATATGCCATTTCTTACTCTGGAACAGTGACAGACTCTAATGTTATCTTTTAGTCTTTCCCTTTAAAAAAATCAATTTACTCATTCCATGTGTTTTTGTACGGGCTCATGTATGCTCATATGAACCATGTGCATGCAGGAGCCCTCAGAAGCTAGAAGAAGGTGTTTATTCCCATGGGACTATGGTTACAGAAAGTTTGAGTTACCATGTGTAGGTTGGGAAGCAAGCCTGGGTCTTCTGTAGCCACTAGGTGGACTCTTAACTACAGGCCCAACTCTTAGTCTCTCTATCCATTTTTATCTTATTTATACTGTTTTCATTTTTTAAATTCTAGGCTTCAACTTAACATTCAAAATAAAAGTATTTTCTCAATTAATAAAAACGGATTATGAGATTGAAGGGAAGTGTATAGAGCTTGAAGCAAACATCCGAGGGGAGGAAATCCAGATCCAGAAGGACAAACATCGCATGTTTTCTCTTATAAACCGATTTTATCCGATTTTAGCTTTAGATATGTGTTTCATTTAGAATAACTAAAAGGCTAGGTAGCTAATAAAGGAACTGCCAGCAGGGAGATGAGGATTCCCAAGGAAAGGGAATATAATTTAGGACTATAAAAACATTGAAAGCAAACAGGAGGATTAAAGGGGGAGGGCGTGAGAGGTTAATGTAAAAGAGGATATAAGGAGAAGAACAACGCACACTGAAGGTCTCAGGAAAAGTCTCCTGGAAACAAACTACTGCAGAACCTTCCTCAAATATGTCCATATGCGAAAGGAACGTAAACAGGGTTCCCATATAATGGGGGAGACACTGCCCCAACTACACTTTATATGCTACTCACTGATGTATTGAGCACCAAGAATGTGTTACATCATGCTGAGTCCTTTGTCAAAGAGGAATTGAGCTTGTGGCAATTAGAAGTTTTACCCCAGCTGACTAGTATGTCAGATGTTAGGATGTACTTTGCATGCTACTGGTGGAGAAAAGGAATCAGCAATGTCACCTAGCTATGATCCATGTGACCTATCATAGTGAACAGCTTGCAAAATATACTGGTGAAATAGGAGCACGGATAGGATGAGAATAACCAATCATATTTTTGATTGGAATTCAGGTTAACTTTAAATGCTTATGCCATACCTGGTACAGGTAAAACAGCTAAGAATTCGACACTAGGTATGTCATGAGACCTAAGGGGAGAGCCTACAAGAATTATTCTGCTAAATGAATGCAGAAGTAAAATACCTCTTGAAATCAATAGCAATACCCATATATCACCATAACTCTTAGTTCTATTAAATAAATTTCGCCCTGCAATGGATGTTAACTAACACAGAGAATCGAAAGAGAAGAATCTGCAGAAAGCGAAAGACTTTGGAACACTCAACCCGAAAAGGGATGTGTTTGTTAAAACTCTCCCTAAACCCAAATCTGGAGTCAACAATTTGAATGGCCATTAGAAAATTTGACTGTATATAGCTAAAGGATAGATATTGTTAGTGCATTTATGGTTATTATGGTTGGTAGCTGGCAAGTTCTGCAAGAGCCTGTGTTGAAGGCTTGGCCAGCAGAATGTTTGAGATGCAGTAAAAAGTTAGAAGGAGATTTTCTGTTCCCTGACTGGCATGAAGTGAGACATTTTATTACAGGAAAAGCTCATTGCCACAGTTGCCCAATACAGGTAAAAAGAAAGGGAGCTATGCATCTGTAGAAAAAAAATCACTGAGGCTTGCTCCAAAATACTGTTTTTTTCCTTAAGGTGAACATCTCAAGTGCTTCATCACAGCCAAGGTAAATCAACACATGTATCCTCTCAGAGATGGCTCCGCGGGAACATAAATGTAGGTAGCAATGAGTACCAAAGTCATTTGATAAACATTCTTTCATGAACTTTTTAGAATTTATAAGTAGTAACTGTTGGAGGCAGCTAAAGAATTAGTATATTTTAGGAAGAAATAAAAATAAAATAGAGCATCCTTGGGAACACAGAAAATATTTTAAGGAGAGATAGTACTAGTATTGTTAAATTCTGTTCTAAGAATTTAGTCTTATTTATGTGGACATTTTGTGTCTCTGTGAATGTGTGGCCTTTTTATGCAAGTGAGTGAGGATGGCCTCAAGTTTCCTGGAGCTGAAGTTACAATCAGTTGTAAAATACTTGATACTTGGACCTGAATTTACATTCTCTGGGAGAGAGCAGACACTCTTAAGAGACACACTCTTGTGTGTGTGTGTGTGTGTGTGTGTGTGTGTGTATCTATATCTATCTATCTATCTATCTATCTATCTATCTATCTATCTATCTATCTATCTATCTATCTATCTATATGTGTGTATATATACATATAACTTATATTAATTAATACTGCTAGAATGATTTATGAATTGTGCCTTAAGTTTAAAAAATGTTATTCACATTTAGCTTTTCACAGCTGAGACGAGACACTTGAAATACGTTATTTATAATGAAGAAATATTTATTATAGATTATAGTTTCAGATGCCTTATGGTTACTCAGATCCATTGCTTTTTGACTTGTGGTAAACCACCATGTCAAGAAGCCAAGCTGCTCAGCTGATAAAAATCAGAGAAGAGAAAGCAGAGAAGTGTTCCCTAGATTTGCTAAATCACAATTTTACCTTGAAAATAATGGATTTGACTAATTATTAGAACAGAGTCATGAGTATGTTCTGATAGATGAGAATAGAAAGGAAAAGCTAATCAAAGTTCCAGAGATGGCTCTTCAGAGTCTTTTATAAAGGAGTATCTGAAGGAAGGAACAACAGCTGGAGATAATGTAGCCCTGGGAGGTGTTTGTTTATCTGAGTGTGTTTATCCTACCACAGCTAATAGTGCATTTCTTAGTGGGAAACAATGGGCTAGATTTATTCGAAACAAATTGATTATACATAAAAGATGTTCCTAATCATGCACTGTGGTAAATTTTATTTACCAGTATCATATTAACACTGAGTGTCTCAATAATATCATTTCCAATGACTGAGCACAATAATACAATTTAATTCAAGTTTTAAATGTACAACCATGACAAAACTTGACTTGTGTGATGAATGTCTTTTGGTGTTCTATAAACAGCTCTTGTTGAAAAGGCCAATATTGTTTAGTGGGAAAATGAAATCTTCAGTTACTGATATTGTTAGCATTTTTCCACTGTAAATAAAATCATATCAGCTTGACTAGAGAGGGTAAATTTAATAATATACGACTATTGTTGAAAATCTTTAAATCACAGACATTTGAAATATAATCTACTGTGTATCAAGTTAATTCCTTATATTGATAATGTAGAACCTTTCAAACTACACACAGATATCCTGCTTTAAGTCTATAGAAAATAATAATTTACGGTTCTAAAATTAGCGTGCTGGTAATTCATATTCATATTATGGAAATCTTTATAATGTGTAATATAAATAAAAATGTTTCTACACCATAAATCTTTTTTGAACTCATATAGTCTGAAATAAGTATAAAATCCAACTGCTTGCCTTAATTAGTACATTTGAAGTATGCTATTTGATAAATATATTATCTGAACATTTAATCTTAATTATTTGACTTGTTCTTATGTCATATTTACTTTTCACTGCTATGATTTAAGAAAATATATTTGGTATTTTCCTATTCATTAACTAATTAAATGGATAACATTTAATATATATATATATGTGTGTGTGTGTGTGTGTGTGTGTGTGAGTGTGTGTGTGTGTGTGTGTGTGTGTGTGTGTGCGCGCGCAAGCGCGTATGATTGAAAATACCTTGCTGCTTATTTCTCTTTTGTAAATCAATCCTTGTTTTTGGATGCTGTTTGATTACAAAACGTATTATTCTAGTGTCTGATAGTTAGACACAATGGATATGGATATTGAACAAACATACACACACACACACACACACACACACACACTAATTGACTATCAACCTTTTTCTTCCATGATCTGATAAGATTCTGCTGTATTTATTCTATCATTCAGTTTATCTTTTCGTATTTTAATCATCTAAAAATGTTTTGTATATCAAATCGATCTCAATTATTATATAATCTAATTTAGGAGATAAAAAGCTGCAAAGTTAACAAGAAAGATAAAGAGATGGAATTTATTAATCATATAGATAGATATATCCCTCTGAAAATTAAATGGATGCCCTACATACTACAGAGCAATTGCAATATCTACCAACCATCATTAAGGAGAAGGAAGAACCACATCCATAATTTACATTTATCTAAATAAGCAGTTAGAATATTTTTCTTTATTAACTACTTTTAAAAAAATATGTCCAATAATATCTTGAAACATTTAGATGTCTACTGATCAGGTTTATTTTATTTATAATTTCAAAATATAGTAATTATTCAAAACAATTATTTTGAAATTAATATTTCAAAATATTAGAGTATTTAAAACATTGATCCAGGTATTATTGTGATAGAAAAATATACATGTAATACAAATTACCATTCATCCCTCTGGGACATGCCAAGTTTCCCTGAGGAGTGTGCTATCCTCTAAGGACTTCCATTCTTGAACCACCCCTCCACCCACCTTCATCAGACAAGCTGATCCCGAACCATACAGATTAGCTTCCCTTCCCTCACCCATCTCCCCTGCTTTCTGAGTTCTCTGTGGCATTCCAAGCAGCTCTGAGCCTTCTGCTATCCAGAGGGGACCTCCATTCTCCTACCACCTCTCTGCCTACTATCCTTATCCTGAACCATACAAATTTGCTGGTCCAAAACCATGGAACCCATCAAAGTTCAGCCATACTAGGACCATTGAGGCTAACCCCCATGGACTGACCCTGGACTCTGACCCCATAGGTAGCAATGAATATCCTAGTAAGAGCACCAGTGGAAGGGGAAGCCCTGGGTCCTGCTAAGACTGAACCCCCAGTGAACTAGTCTATGGGGGGAGGGCGGCAATGGGGGGAGGGTTGGGAGGGGAACACCCATAAGGAAGGGGAGGGGGGAGGGGGATGTTTGCCCGGAAACCGGGAAAGGGAATAACACTCGAAATGTATATAAGAAATACTCAAGTTAATTAAAAAAAAAAAAAAAAAGAACATCCATGGACCAGGACCAAAGTCATTCAGAAGGCTAAAGACCCTCGAAAGAAACTAATCAGCCAAAGCCAGGGCAGTACAACATCAGAATATACTTCCTGTACTATAGCAGACTCTGAATATCCTAACACAGCAGAAGCACAAGATAATTATTTAAACTCAATCTCCTAAAAATGATAGAGGTCTTTAAAGGAGAAAATGAATAAATCCCTTAAAGAAATACAGGAAAATATAATCAAAATTGGTAGAGGTCTTTAAAAAAAATGGGGCTGGAGAGATGGCTCAGGGGATAAGAGCACTGACTGCTCTTCCAGAGGTCCTGAGTTCAATTCCCAGAAACTACACAGTGGCTCACAACCATCTATAATGGGATCTGATGCCCTCTTCTGGTGTGTCTAAAGAGAACTACAGTGTAATCATATATAATGAATAAATAAATCTTTAAAAAAAAAAAGAAAGAGGGTTGGGGATTTAGCTCAGTGGTAGAGCGCTTGCTTTTCAGGCGCAAGGCCCTGGGTTCGGTCCCCAGCTCCGAAAAATAGAAAAGAAAAAAAAAACACAAAAAAAAAGAAAGAAAGAAAGAGCTCAGCCAGTGAAGTTATCAAACACCTTTAGACCCAACACTCAGGAGGCAGAGGCAGGCAGATCTATAGATCCAGGGGCCAGCCTGTTCTATACAGTGAGTTCCAGGACAACCAGGGCTACACAGAGAAACACTGTCTCAAATAAACAAACAAACAGGTAAAAAAATGAATTCCTTAAATATATACAGGAAAATACAATAAAACAGGTGAAGGAAATAAATAAAACTGTTCAAGACCTGAAAGTGAAAATAGAAGCAAACAAACAAAACAAAACAAACAACCCTCCATCCCCCAAAGTGAGGGAATCCTGGAAATGGAAAGCCTAGTGGGAAGAGAACAGGAACAACCGATGCAGGTACCACTAACAGATTACAGGACATGGAAGAGATAATCTCAGACATAAAAGAGATTTAGGAAGCAACTGATACATCAGTCAAAAAAATTAAATCTAAAAAAATATGTACAACAATGCTAAGCAACCAGAGCTTCCAGGGACTAAGCCACTACCTAAAGACTATACATGGACTGACCCTGGACTCTGACCTCATAGGTAGCAATGAATATCCTAGTAAGAGCACCAGTGGAAGGGGAAGCCCTGGGTCCTGCTAAGACTGAACCCCCAGTGAACTAGACTGTTGGGGGGAGGGCGGCAATGGGGGGAGGGTTGGGAGGGGAACACCAATAAGGAAGGGGAGGGGGGAGGGGGGTGTTTGCCCGGATACCGGGAAAGGGAATAACACTCGAAATGTATATAAGAAATACTCAAGTTAATAATAAAAAAAAGAAAGAAAGAAAATAAAAATATATTTAAGCCAGGCATGGCAGTCACACTTGAGACTCCAGCACTCAGGAAACAGACAGGAGGATTGCTGTAAATTCAAGGTCAGTGTGGGAGACAGAATGAGATTTTGATTCAAACAAACAAACAAACAAACAAACAAACAAAATTCCTGACACAAAACATCCAGGGATCTGGGATACCATTAAAATTTATGAATAATAGGAATAGAAGAAAGTGAAGAGTCCCAGCTCCAATGCCCAGATAATATAATCAATAAAATAATAGAAGAAAGATATCTTGCAACATCTAAAATCCCACAGATGCCAACTCAGAGGACTATAACCAGCAAATCTCTCAATCAGTGTAGATGGAGAAAACAAGATATTTCAAGACAAATCCAAGTTGAAAGAATATCTATCCACAAATCCAGCTTTACAGAATTTACTAGAAGAAAACTCCAACCCAGGGAGGATAACTACGCCCAATAAAATACAGGAAATAAGTAATTCCATACCAGAAAAAATGAAGGGGGTAGCATCCACAAATCATATACATACTAACACCACCAATATTAAAATAACAGAAATTGACAGTCACTGGTCATTCAAATCTCACAATATTAACAGACTAAATTCCCAAATAAAAAGATACAGGCTAACAGAAAGGATGTGAAAATAGGGTCCATTATTCTGCTGCATACAAGAAACAGATCTCAGCATTAAACACAGACATTACCTCAGAGGAAAGGTCAGGAAAATATTTTCTAAGCAAACCCAAGAAGCAGCCTGAAATAGTATTCTAATAGCTAATGAAATAAACATTCAACCAAAATTAATCAAAAGAGACAGGGAAGGACACTTCATAAACATCAAAGAAAAAATCAACCAAGATGATATCTCAATTATGAACATGTATGACCCATATGCAGGAGTACCAACATTTGTGGAAGAAACATTGCTAAAGCTTAAATTGTATATTGAACCCAACACATTAGTGTGAGAGACTTCAACACCCCACTCTCACCAACTGACATGCCATGCAGACAAAAAATAAACAGAGAAATAATGAAACTAACAGACATTATGAATCAAATGGTCCTGACAGACATCTATAGAATATTTCACTCAAACACAAAAGAATATTCTTTCTTCTCAGCACCTCATAGGTCCTTCTCCAACATAGTCTATATAGTCAGTCTCAAAATAAGCCTCAACAGATACAAGAAAATTGAAATAACACCTTGAATTTATTAAATCACCATGTATTAAAGCTGGATTTCAACAACAGAAACACCAGAAAACAAACATACTCATAGGAATTGAACAATTCTCTACTCAATGATCTTTGCATCTGGGAAGAAATAAAGAAATTAAAAAAAATTCTAAAATTCAATGAAAATTAAGGCACAACATACCCTTATTTGTGGGACACAATGAATGCAGTGCTAAGAGGAAAGTTCATAGCACTAAGTGCCTCTAAAAAGAAATTTCTCATACCAGTAATGTAAAAGTACACCTGAAACCTTTAGAAAAAGGAAGAAGTAAGCTCAGAAAAGAGGAGTAAAAGATGAAATAATCAAAATCATGGCTAAAATCAATCAGTTAGAAACAAAGAAAACAATGAAACCAAGAAAAAAAATCAGTGAAACCAAGAGCTGGTTCTTTGAAAAAAAATCAACAAGATAGACAAACCCTTAGCCAAACTAGCCAAAAGATGTAAAGACAGTATCCAAGTAGACAAAATCAGAAATGAAAAGGGAGACATAACAACAAACAGCAAGGAAATTCAAAGAATCATTAGGTCTTGCTTTAAAAGTCTGTACTCAACAAAATTAGAAAATCTTAGTGAAACAGATGGTTTTCTAGATAGATACTTCCCAAAGTGACATTGAGATCAGGTAAACTGTTGAAACAGCCCTATAACCCTAAAGAAATAGAAGTAATCTTCAACCCCACCCCACCACCAACACACACACACACACACACACACACACACACACACACACACACACACACACCACTAATAAGCCCAGGGCCAGATGATTTTAATGCAGAATTCTACTAGACTTTTCGAAGAAGAGCTAATACCAATACTCTTCCATATTTTCCACAAAATAGAAACAAGGAATAGTGCAAAACTCATTCTATGAAACCACAGTCACACTGATACCTAAACCACACAAAGATTCAACAAAGAAAAACATTCAGGCTCATTTCCCATCTCCAGGATATGGGAGGCACTCAAGAATCAACGGGGGTACCCTTAGCTGTGACTCACAACACTGGGGATAAGGAACTTGAAGAAGTCATCTCTTGTATCCAGGCAGGAATACCAGTAGAGTTATAGAGACACCAACCGACTCATAAAAATTTCAACCTAAACTTTATCCTGTCAACAAGAAATCTGGCACAGGAGCTGGAGTAGAGACTACAGATGGACAATCAATAACCAGCCCATCTAGAGACCCATGCCATGGGCGAGTACTAATCCCTGACACTATTAATGGTGTTCTTTACGCTTGCAATCAGGATGTTGTCATCTGAGGCTCAATCTAGCAGCTGACTTAGACAGATACAGATACTCACAGATAAATAGTGGATGGAGCTTGGGGACTCTTATGTAAGAGTAGGGGAAAAGATTATAGCCCCTAAAGGGGATAGAAACTCCACAGGAAAGCCAAGAGTCAATTAATCTGGACCCTTGGGACTCTCAGAGATTGAACTACCTACCAAAGAGCATACAGGGGCAGGAGCTAAACCTCCCTACATAAAAGTAGCAAATATACAGCTTGGTCTTCACGTATATCTGGAAAAACTGGAGGGCGGTCTAACCCAAAAGCTGTTGTCTGTGTATACGATATGCTCTCCTAGCTGGGCAGCCTTTTCTGGCCTCAGTGGGAAAGGATGTGCCTAGCCTAGCAGAGACTTGATGTGCCAGGCTAGAGTAATATGTGGGGGCACACACTCAGAGGAAAAGGGGATGGAGGATGGGGAAAGGCTTCTCAGAGGGGGTTATCAGGAGAGGGGGCAGTGAGTAGGATGTAAGTGAATAAATAAATAAATTATTACAGAAACAATTTTAGAAATAAGGGCCTTTCTATTTGTATATACCAAATTTTCCTTTGCTAAATACTGTGATTTCTTTAGGCAATGAAAAAATTTACATGTGACAAGATAAATTGCCTGATAAATATTCTCACTTGCCATAATAATCTTATAAACTTGCAGATAAGATTGAATACAACATGCTTAATGAGTGATTACCTTAATAAAAATTTTTATTGGTATGTTAAAAAATTGGTATTCATCCATTTGTAATGGTTGCCACATTCTTCTGTAGAAGCCCTGAGTCCGGTCATTGATCAGCAGCCTAAGGCGCTATCTCCACTTAAACATGGTACAAGTTTGATTGGGTTCTTGTATATCTTAGTCACACTAACTTAGTTCAGCATCACTGTCTTCTGCAACGGACTGCTGTATCAATAGATATCCCTTGCCGTTTTGTTCCTGTGTATGGGAATAAGGTTTCAGAAACCAAGTATTTTATCTTCTTGTTATTTCTTTGGTTGGACATGAAATAAAGTCTTTGATTGTGATGCAGTGTACTTCAGTGTATTCTGATTTCTGAAGGATTTATTAATATTCTGATTGAATTTGTAGGAGATCAGTTTGTTAAATTTAAAAGACTACAAAATGTCTGAAACTTAATAGTTGCTGATGATGTCTGTATCCTCAAAACTACAGAGTATCAAACTGTATGGTATTGGTACAGAGAAAGGCAGATCAGTGGAATAGAATTGAAGACCCAGAAATGAACCCACACACCTATGGGCACTTGATCTTTGACAAAGGAGCTAAAACCATCCAATGGAAAAAAGATAGCATTTTCAACAAGTGGTGCTGGTTCAACTGGAGGTCAGCATGTAGAAGAATGCAAATTGATCCATTCTTATCATCCTGTACAAAGCTTAAGTCCAAGTGGATCAAGGACCTTCACATCAAACCTGATCCACTCAAACTAATAGAAGAAAAGGTGGGGAAGAGTCTCAAACACATGGGCACTGGGAAAAATTCCTGAACAAAACACCAATGACTTATGATCTAAGATCAAGAATCAACGAATGAGGGTTGGGAATTTAGCTCAGTGGTAAAGCACTTGCCTAGCAAGTGCAAAGCCTGGGTTCGGTCCCCAGCTCCGAAAAAAAGAAAAAAAAAAGAATCAACAAATGGGACCTCATAAAACTGCAAAGCTTCTGTAAGGCAAAGGACACTGTCATTAGGACAAAATGGCAACCAACAGATTGGGAAGAAATCTTTACCAATCCTACATCTGATAGAGGACTAATATCTAAACTATACAAAGAACTCAAGAACTTAAGACTCTAGAGAGCCAAATAACCCTATTTAAAAAAATGGAGTTCAGAGCTAAACAAAGAATTCTCAGCTGAGGAAGAATGAATTGCTCAGAAGTACCTAAAGAAATGTTCAACATCCTTAGTTGTCAGAGAAATTCAAATCAAAACAACCCTGAGATTCCACCTCACACGGTCAGAATGGCTAAGATCAAAAACTCAGGTGACAGCAGATGCTGACCAGGATGTGGAGAAAGAGGAACACTCCTCCATTGTTGGCAGGATTACAAACTGGTGCAACCTCTTTGGTAATCAGTCTGGAGGTTCCTCAGAAAATTGGACATTGTACTACCTGAGGACCCAGCAATACCCCTCCTGGGCATATACCCAAAAGATGCTCCAACATACAACAAAGACACATGCTCCACTATGTTCATAGCAACTTTATTTTTAATAGCCAGAAGCTGGAAAGAACACAGATGTCCTTCAACAGAGGAATGGATCCAGAAAATGTGGTACAGCTACACAATGGAATACTACTCAGCTATCAAAAACAATGACTTCATGAAATTCATAGGCAAATGGAATGAACTAGAAAATATTGTCCTGAGTGAGGTAACTCAATCACAGAAAAACACACATGGTATGCACTCATTGATAAGTGGATACTAGCCCAAAAGCTGAAATTACTCAAAATACAATCCATGGAACACATAAAGCTCAAGAAGGATGACCAAAATGTGGATGCTTCACTCCTTCTTAAAAGGCTGAACAAAAATATCCATAAGAGGGGTTATGGAGACAAAGTTTGGAGCAGAGACTGAAGGAATGGCCATTCAGAGCTTGCCCCACCTGTAGATATATATATATATATATATATATATATATATATATATATATATATATATATATATATATATATCCACCAAAACTAGGTAAGATTGATAAAACTAAGAAGTGCATGCTGACAGGAACAGGATATAGATCTCGCCTGAGAGACACAGCCAGAACATGTCAAATACAGAGGCGAATGTTAGCAGCAAACTACTGAACTGAGAATGAGATCCCCATTTGGGGAATTAGAGAAAGATCTGAAGGAGCTGAAGCGACTTGCAACCCCATAAGAACAACATTGCCAACCAACCAGAGCTTGCAGGGACTAAACCACTACACAAAGACTATACACGGACTGACCCATGGCTCCAACTGCATAGGTAGCAGAGGATGGCCTTGCTGGGCACCACTGGAAGAAGCCCTTGCTCCCGCCAAGGTTGGACCCCCAATGTAGGGGAATGTCCAGGGGTGGGGGCGGTAAGTGAGGGATGGAGATGGCAACACCCTTATAGAAAAGGGGGAGCGTGAGGGGATAGGGGGCTACTGGACAGGAAACCGAAACCTGGAAAGGGAAATGTAAATAAATAAATATCAAAAAAAAAAAAAAAAAAGAATCCTGGCTACTGTTACAGAGGTTCTGAGTTCTGAGTTCAATTCCCAGCAACCACAGGGTGGCTTTCAAACATCTATAGTGAGAACTGGCGCCCTCTTCTGGCCTGCAAGCATGCGTGCAGGCAGAATGTTGTATACATAATAAATCTTAAACAAAAATAAAAATAAATAGATTTCAAAAAAAATAAAACAAACCTATTGAGTATCTACAGATAAGCCACTTGTCTCTATTAAGTCTGTCACTACAGGGCAAATTTTATCCAAATTTAATCAAACTGACTGAATAATACCATGTTATAGTTACAAAGTGCTAAGTTCAGTTTTAAAGGTGATCATCCTTTCTAAACCAATGTGTATGAAAAGATATTTCTTTCTTTAATCCAGAAACATAGTTATCAGTTCTCTTAAAAAATAGATTCTTTTCTTATGCAATTCATCCAATCACAGTTTCCCCTCCCCCTGCTTCTCCAAGCTCCCTCCCACCTTCTCTTTTCCCCAGATTCACCTGCCATTCATTTCCTTTCATAAAAAAGCGTGTATCCAAGGTGAATATTTTATGGCTGCTGAAAGGACTCTAAGGTAACAAGTAAGTATCAAGTAAGTTTTACAAAGGCTTCCCAGACTTCCTTAACCACTGTCTCTCAGTGCTTTGGGAATATTGCCGGGTGTTTTGGGTCTTCCTAGCAGGTAACAGTTAGCTCAGAGCTGTACATCATGAGCAGACTCTCTTCTCCACCTCTATGATTGTTTTACTCTTTGCATATGGATGTATCATTCTTTCTTTGGTTCACCCTGAACAAGGATGGATGACACAGGGACAGCATTGTGATTCCTGTGAAACCCAAATGAAAAGACAACTATTACATTATTCAGCACAAACAATACTTTGGATGCCTGCTAAAAAGAAATTTCGTATTTGAATAATTCTTAAGCAAAGACAAAATAAATAGCAGGTTATATCTGTTCCTTCACTCAATACTTTTCAAAAAACTTAAATGTACAAAAATGATAATACATGAGAACATATTTGTTTCTTATTATTTATATAATACAACATAAGAGATACTTAGCATAATGTGTTGAATGACGCTAATTGAACAATATTTTGTTATATATTAAAGTATTTGGAAACAAACGTTTTTAAACTTATGTTTGAGCAACTTATTATAGTTTAGAAAGAGAGAAATAAATCACAAAATAATTTCTAGGCCACCACACGATGTATTTTAATGCAATTAACATACAATTTCAATTATAATGATTATCAGAATATTTATAGGTTTTTAAAGTAAAAGTATCTCCATGTATTATTAGAATTAAACTAGTAAGATTTTTCAACTAATCTCCATCCTAGCATTCATATAAAACTATAAACGTATGTAGTTGGCAGATGTAAATCTTTTAGCAACATATTTAAAGGAAGGATATTCATTGCAAAATATGACTCCGAAAATTACTCATTCTATTCTGAATAATAAAGTCAATCTTTTTGTATCATCTCATCCTTTCTATGTGAAGCACAAAGAGTATGTATTATAAACTTAGTATTTTGATTGCTGTGTATAATACTAAGGAAGTAGGGATATTTAATAACACAAAATATTTATTATCATATCTTAACCTCTGATGTAAACAACTATATCTGAAGTAATTAAATCTTGCATCTGCCTTCATGAACTGTCCTATGTTTTATTCCTTCTGAATATATATATATATATATGTGTGTGTGTGTGTATATATATATATATATTCTGATGGTCAGCTGTACACTGTGTAAGCTGAGTCTCAATAAACATTCATTAAATGAATGGTTTACATCATGTCAGGGATGTGCTGAAATTAAAGACAAGTATAAAAAGAGTATAAAATTATCATATGACCTCAAGATTCTTACAGATTATTGCAAGTAAAATATTCAGAACCAAGAGAACCAAATTGAGAAAATGTACTGACACTCTGACCTTACAGACAAATTTTATAACAGTGAGTTCAACTATGTATTTTTTAAAATTATTTTCAGAAATTGATGGCATTTGTTACACAGAATGTCCTGAGCAAAATGGAGAGACTTGAGTGAAGCTGGCATCATTTAAAAACTATCCTTCATAAGAAATATAAAATGTTCATACGAAATTTCTGTAAATTCACACAACTCGTTATTAGACAAGACTAGAGATTCAGAAAATTCTGGAGACTGTCCTGCTACACTTTGCCAAAATATGAAACGTATAAAATGTAACCTCTTACTTCTAACATTATTCAAACCATTGAAGCTTCTTTGTAAATAATATAAAATATGTTTAACTTAGATATGGAGACCCAACATGAAAATAAATAAATCTACATCTATATATTCAAATCTATATTTTATTACAATATTATGTTTATGACATATACTGATCCTGCTTAGAAATTTCTTTTTATTTCTCCCATTCTTCCTACTTTCATGTCCCCAATCCAGATATACTCCCTTTTCTTCTCTCATTAGAAATAAACAGGCTTCTAAGGGATAATAATAGAATAAAAGAAAATAAAAACAAACCAAAGATGCTGAAATAGGACAAAGAAACAAAAGGAAAGGAGGCCAGAAAACACATAAAAAAATCATATGTAAACATGGAAACCCACTCCCTGTCACACATTCAAGAATACTATAGACACATTACTCTAGGAGCCATAATATATACCAAAGGGCTTGAAGGGTAAACAAAAAGAAAAATTAAATAAAAATTAAAAATGAAGACATTAAATAAAAGCCTTAACAGCATTTATCATAAAGGGTCTGTCTGCCAAGAATTTAACTTTGGAATTAGAGTATTTCAATGGATAAATTCATCTGCTCTGTGTAAACCTAAAGGCAAAAGAATTCAGTCTGTGCAAGAGGCATTGAACAAGGATGCTGTCTTCACATGGATGAAAGTGCATGCTCTAGGTTTTCCGAATCATAGCATCTGTCTTTATAAAATATGTTTAACAAATAACTTAATATTTGCAATGTTACAGCAAAGAATACTCTGGCTGAGACTCAATTGTTTTGCCAGAGAATGACTGACTTGATTGTGACTTACATGCATTTGCTCAAAATCGTGCTTAGACTTTTAAAGCTTAATAATTTAAAAATTCTATAATTCAAAACAAACATTAAGGTGCATTGATCTTCTCAGGGGGATAAGGATGATCTGTATGATAGGTGAGTGGGATCTAAATAATCTAACTATTCTTTTATTTGTGAAGCATTTATTAAAACAGTTTTGTGGCATTTTAAAACGTTAAAACTGATGTATTTATCTTTAATTTTTTTCAAAAATTTTTAGCACCTATTGAGAATTGTTCTGATTTTAGCAATACTTTTGTACTACCATGTACTTGATCAGAATTGCTTAAGTTCCCATTAAACTTCTCAAAACTATATAAGGATTGCAATGGCAGAACATTTCAATAAACTTTTGAAACTGGTCACCACTATATTTTTTCAATTTCTTGCTTTTTGAAAACTGCTATGGTATCTTCCAGAATGAGAAAAGTCACTTCACACCATTGTGAGTAGACAGCAAAAAATTTTCTGTGAATGCCACACATTAGCGTTGTCAGCCACATCTCTTATGCTTCTGAATTAAAATATGAAAATGATGGTGATCAACACAGAGCCGGACACATGTTCAAGGTGCAGAGAATAAGAGACCGCTGGAAGCTTAGCCCTAAATAGAACATATCTACAGACCTCCCTCCTTGCAAGTGTCTTTTGGATACAGCAGAACAGCTGCACATATGAATGCACAGCGGTTGTGACAGCATGAACAAACCCTAGCAAGCTTGAGCCAGATCTCATCTCAGCACGGAGAGGGGAGCTGAGCGCTGAGTGTCACCCTTAGCCGAGTAGCTATTGGCAATTGTTAACTGCAAGAAGAGGAAGAGGCAATTTTCTCCAAGAGTGGAGCCTCTGGTAAATCAAACACTCTGCAGTGAACAAACACACATCCAATAGCATCTGGCAAGAACAAATTGGTCTTGATGGGGGAAAAAAATGGAAAAAAAACTTTATGCAAATTTGATGGGATTAGGACTGAGACAGTATGAGACAATAGGAATGGAGACATGGATTTGGGAGAAGTTACAGTAGAAGTAGGAATGTGATCAAATCACATGAAATTCTCAAGGAACAAAAACAAACAAACAAAAACAAACAAACAAACAAAAAAACCTATTCTTAAAGAGGCCAAAAGTTTCAAATGTGTTCATCATATGTAGAAAGGCATAAGAACCTTATTCACAATTAGGCTTATTAAAAAAATAATTTCTTATTAACTTTACTCTTGCCAGTTTTCAAAAATCATTTAACTATATAGTACAACTACATAGTAGGTATTGGTGTTTCTCAAACTCATTGTTTCAATGAACAGAAGGGTCTTTTTCTTCCTGTTTAAAATTACCACTAAAATACATATGAGAGAAAATTCTATAAATAAATGATTCAAACAATGATGAGAAATGTAAGATAATGAGAAATAATAATGAGGAAAATAAACACCTGGATATTGAGAGTAAAAAAGTTTTTATGAATTGCATACATCACAGCTTGACTCTAGACATCCAATAATTAAGTATTTTCATTCCATGGTGAAGAGTATCCTAATGTGTATCTTATAGATGACATGAGAATTGCACCCTCCATTGTTTAATTTAATGATCTACAGTAGTCTAATGAAAGTTAGAGATGATACAAATCTTCTGGCACAATGACTGCAGTTGGATTTATATTTTTTCAGTCATTTATTTCACACTGGAAAAATTGATTAGAACTGCTTGATAATTCAATTCTATTCAAGGGAAAAACACATGGGATTTGGTGAGTATTACCATAATCTTTTGTTCTCTTACTTTGGAAGCAATCAGATCTAACTAAAAATACCCAGTGGCAGTGTCAGAATGATCAGTGGCTGGATCTGAGACCCATGAATCATGGTAACAGGAGACGTGTATGTACTAGGCACTCGTGGCTTCCAACTTGGATGAAGCCTTGAAGGATTATAGTCCTGGATAAGCTTCAAAGTTCAGGTCTTTCTGGACCAATTAATGAGAGTTCAGCTCACATTTTCACTTTGTGAGACCCTGAGCAAATAATCCAACGGAGATCTTTGAGATTTTTCACATATAGAGCTATAGGATTGCTTTTTGTGTGCTCTATTTAACTTGGAGAATTACAGTAAATTGTTATTGAAATTCAAGAAACATAGGACACATGGCAAAGATACCAACGTGTGGTAGCCAATCCCACACTGGTATTTGAATATGTTATATATTTACAGTTGGAACATTTCAAAAGTATATTTGAAAATTATAAAAAATATGTCATGTTTCCTAAAGAAAAAATTAAGACAGAAATTTACAGGGAGCAAAACACTGCAGAATTAGGAGTCATGTTTGTAAAAGCAATGATAGCTATTGAAACATTTTGGAAAATGAATTCATAAAACTTGACAGCTAAACTAGAAAACATGCTAATGTCAAAACTCACCAGCTGCTCTTATATTTTTAATATACTTTGTACTTGTTTGAAGTGTAAACTACCCTAAAAATAACTGTAGCTTAATGAAAAGAATATAAGATTTTTCTGAATAATCACCTAGAAAATATTTGCATTCTTAAAATCATAAGTATTGTCAAAATTACACTTAAACTTTTGCAATTATGGTAATGAATATTATTAATTAACTTGTCAAGATGAATAAAAATACCTTGGAAAAGATTACAATGAAGATTGAATTCATTTTTCTTTGAAAGGGAAGAATTGAGAAGTGTAAGCCACAAAAAACTATTCAAAGCTTATACATATATTGATATTTCAGATAAAGTTAGGAAATATTTTATTTCCCTGGTATACTATATTTTTGAAGAAGAGGAGGAAGAGAACAAGGAGGAGAAAAAAACAGCTCTGTATCAGATAACATTTATTTTGCAACTTTCTCAGATATAAAATGCTTTTATTTGGGCTGTTGCTTTTGTGCTTCTTTCAAGACTGTTTTGTAGTATATTCTTTAAACATTCTATTATACACTGCATTAGTATACAGGTTAGGAAATGATAGAATGTCACTACGGTTAAGGGGTAGATTCCACTCATTAATATAAGGATTTTTGATAAATAATAAACAGAAAATTATTAATCTTGGACTTCTAACAGAAATATTCAAGAATAGATTTTTTACCAGTAAAAATTTTATTCACTTAAAAATATGTATTTCTATACATTTAGCATCCTCAGCAGAACTAGGGTTTCTGTATACCACCCCACTACTCTTTGATATACTACCATTATTATTATTATTATTATTATTATTATTATTATTATTATTATTATGTTTAATCATTTTTACAGTCCAGTCATTATCCCCCTCCCAGTCTGCCCTCCAACAGTTTCTCATCCCATTCCTTCTTGTCCCCCTGCGTCTCCAAGAGGATGTACCTGATCCTCACTCCCATCGCACCAGACCTCCCCACTAACTCTTAAGTAAACAGGAACATTGTTTCTATTCCGAGGATTAGTTTTGGTGTGAAAACATAGAAGCTAGTAACATTAGATGTTTACAGTACTTTAGTGATGATAAGAAAATAAATTCCTGGGGTTTAACTAGTCTGATACCCTCCTCTGGACACCCCTGATACTGCATATCTATGGTACACATACACAAAATAAAAATAAATACATCCTTCTTTTCCTTTTTTATTGGGGTTTTTATAAACACTTCAAATGTTATCTCATTCCCCCCGCCCAACCACCCACCTCTACTGCCTCTCAGCCCTGATATTTCCCTACACTGTGGGGTCCAGCCTTGGGAGGACCAGAGCTTCTCCTCTCTTTGGTGCCCAACAAGACCATCCTTTGCTACATATGCAGCTGGAGCCATGGGTCTGTTCCTGTGTACTCTTTGGATGGTGATTTAATTTTTAAAAAAAAATAAAGCCATCTCTTCACAAGATTTCGGACAAATATGTGAACACCAACATTCTTTATGCTTCTATAGTAAGTAGTCTTCCATTATCACACTCGGAGAACTCCTGTTTACATATGTATGGGAATTGGTATCTTTTATACTATCATCACTTACCTTCATAATATACTTTAAATCCATGAGCACTAACAGCAAAGTCACTGGTCAACCGTAGTGAGAACACGGATTTGGTACTTGTCACTGGTGGTGGTAGGTGGAATCCTGTTAACCTAAAAAGCAAAATGTAATTCTTAGCTGTGTAGTCATTAACAGGGTTTCTAGAAGGATTAAAAGGCATGCAATCAAATTCCTTTTGTACTGTTTATTCATGCACGCAGATATTTCCTTCCAATTATTATAAATTAGCTATCAAGGTACATTATATCGACTAAATTTTACTCACATGCTTGCATTGCTTTTTATAATATCCATCAACAGTATTATTTATATTAAAATTCTCATTAGTTCAAGCTTTGGGAATGAGAAATTTGCCAATTTGTGTTTAAGACTATTGTGGGTCATTAGTTTTAGTAAGTGATCCTTTAGAAGAAAACTTCATTAAATACATGATTTGTGTGATGCTTATAATGTGTGTGTAGATCATTGTCCTTGAACTAAAAAATTAGAACATAGGGACAGAAAGGTATATAAAAGAAAGTATAAATCAAGTGCATGTAACAATAATTTAAACTCGTTATTTTTCCTGATACAAATGATATTCTATGACAAAAAAGCAGCTAATTCTGTTGCCAGCTCAGAAATGTATATGCTTCCACATAAGACAACACATATTTTTATAGGCTCAAGAGTGTTTATGCATAGTTTGTATTTCATTTTATTATTTGTTCAGGAGTAATATGTGATTTGCTATAAGGACATTAGTTATTTATAACTACAGGTTAATTATAGTTATAATTCATTGATAAATTATGACATATGTTAGTGCAACTACTGCATTACTTCTTCCTTAATATCAGTAAGGGATTAAAGTGACTAGTTACTGCTAGTATTTGTTCAAAGCCACTCCTTTAACTGTGATAACATGACACAAAGTTTAAATGTCATTATTTTTGTACTTTGACTGAAATGTCAGTGCAATAAAAGTAGCAAATAGTATCCACTAGTATTAATGGCAAGTGTTTTAACTGTGGACCTTTTGAAAATGTCCTTTTACCTTCCGAGCTTAATGTATCATATTTTGAGAACCATGGTTTTTGAAGAATTCATAGCATAAGTGTTGTATATTCATAAAGACTTAGTAGTAGAGAAAGACTTCCCTGCTGTGGACTGCCATTGTAAACTTTGTATATTTTGAAATTTTGTAAACCCTCAAGGCAATAAAGTGGTCCTGTCCCTGTCTGAGAAACTCCTGCAACCAGGCCCCTCCTCTAGACCATCCAAATTGTCAAAAGTGCATTTCCAGCCCCTGTAACTGCCACAAAGGTCCTCTCCAGCCCCTCAATAGGACCCTTCACGTATTACACTAATTCCCTGTAACTGCCACAAAGGTCCTCTCCAGCCCCTCAATAGGACCCTTCACGTATTACACTAATTTTAGGGAAAAAGTCTGAACCAAAGGTCACTGATTCCTGAGCAGATAAACCCATCAATCCCGAAGTTTCCTACAAAACCCACCAACTCCTGAGCACAAAAACTCAACAATTCTGAACATGAAAACACACACACACACACACACACACACACACACACACACACACACACACAGAGGAAATTTCTACTCTGGAAAGGACTGCCACCACAAGAAACCCTATTATAAAGGCTGGGTCTGCTCAGTTCCCAGTTGACATCTCTTTGTAGCAGCAGCAGCCCTCCCTGGATTGGTCTCTCCATATTCTAGAACTTCCCAATAACACCCTTTTTATAAGTTTGCCGTCTGGTATGACTCATCAGAAGAAGCCAAGAACAGAAGAGTGGAAGAAACAAAGGAGTGGAGTGAGGCTGAGGTCCATGGGTTCCTCTGCTCGGTCTGGGATACCTTCCCCTGGGAGATAAAACGCCTCTGTTGAGAAAACTTCCTCAGGTGTGGTTCCTGGGCTTCCATGTCTCAGGTTACTCTTCAAATGGTGTAAGATCTTCCTTCAGGCTGCATGGTTCCTGGACTTCCAAGTCTATACATATGTTTCCAACCAAGCAGGAAGGCCAACGGCATGTATATACACTTGGAATAATTCATCCTACCCTATGACATATTTAAGTTCTTTAGAGTTTGTCCAATATATTTCAGACTTGTAAACATTCTAACATTTTTTTACATTTCAGGATGCATTCATAGATTTGAATTCCTCTCTTGCTATGTAAGCTGATCCCTTAAGTTATATAATGAAATCATTTTGGAAAATAATAAGTTTGTAGTATGTGTTTGTGTGTGCATGCGTGTGTGCGTGTGTGTGCGTGTGTGTGTGTATGCGTGCCTGCGTGTGTGCGTGCATATAAATGTTCTTGCTGGTACTTCTGCACATGTATGCATATGGAGGCCAAGCATAAATATTGGATGTCTTTCTTGATCATGATCAAGATCAATCAATATTACTTGATTATTTACTTGGAGGAAGTGCTCTCTCACTGAACCTGGGACTCACTAATGAGTCTGGCTGGCCAACGAGTTCAAGGAATCTTCTCTTCTTCCAAGGTTCCACCCTTCAGCACTGGTATTTGAGACATGCACTGCTACTGCTGGGTTTAACATGAGTGAGGCAACCCAAAATCAGGCCACCATGCTTGGGCTAAAGGCTTTATAAACTGCACTATTTACCCAGACCTTTCTATTGTGAGTTGTTTCCTTGGCAAATGTTTAGAGTTGTATCTGTTATCAGAAGCATATATCTGTACTTAATATTTTAATGAGGTATATATTATTTTTATTAATGCCACATAACATTCTCACTATGACTAAGATATTTGGAACTCACTAACGTTGTCTTTCTGTATCAAATATTTCAAAACTTTGTAATGAAGAATAGACGCATTCTGTTTGTATCCGTGGTTCTACTTACCACAAACTGATACAATGCTTATCATCACCACACACTTACACTGGTCTTCCTAGAGCACGGCTTAGCTGATTCTTTGCTTAATGTCTTATAACTTACTATTAAGGTGTCCCTTAGCCTTAATGGCTTCCTGGAGGCTCTGAAGTATATCACCCTCTAATCAAAAACAGTAAGTCTGTTGCCAGAATTCAGCTTCATGTAGTTGTATAATTAAGATCTCTGACTCCTTTTTGGATGAATAGTTGAATTCTTTCAAGACATAGAACATTGTCTGTGTCTATTACTTCTTTTATGGTCAAAGCTCTCTACATGTAAATTCTAAATTAATTAAATTACATTAAATGGATCTCCTTGTTTAACATATATAATCTGTACTCCACCTGCAAGTTTCCCTGTGCCATGCTATCAAATATTTTCAATTGTTTTTATAGAACCAATATTCTGTCACACTTAATTATTAGTTAGCATTTGCTAGATATGATACTTCAAATTAAAACTTTAAACAGCTTTAACTGAATATTTAAGGTAAATGTAGCTTCTAAATTTGGGGAAATAATAACTGGAAGAAATATGAATACATGTCTAACATGAATATAATTTTTCTCTTACTTTTGTTTTTATATAAGTTTATGTAAATAAAAAGTATACAAATTGCTGAACAGACATAATATATTTCAGATTAAGGAATAAAACATTGCTTGTAATACTGAATTCTGTTTTCATGTCTGTTTGTTTATTGCTCCTCCAAAAAGACAGTTATCATCCTGACTTCTACCAATAATAGATTTTCGCATTTCAAAGATTTATGTGTACTGAAACATAAAAATTATGCTGCCTCTCAATTCATTGACTTATTATTATATTTGTTCTATGACTACAGTAGATGGAGTCATTGATCACTGTTATACAGTATTCCATTCTATGAATATTCCTTATTTATTTCCTATTCAGTAAGTAGACATTTGTTATATAGAACCTTATAAACAATATTGTCATAAACATTGTGCATATTTTAAAATCATATGCATATAACTCTATGAAGAATACATGTATAAGTAAAAGTACAGTTGTAGATTGTTATCTTTATACAACTGAAGACAGGCACAATATAAAGCAAGGCCTGTGATTTGGCAGTGAAAAAGTAAAACAGGGACAGAGTTTGGTAAGGCGGTAGAGAGGGGAAAGAAAAGAACCAAAATGGAGAAAGAGAAGGACAACCCGGACAACCCAGATCTGTATGGTTTTAAATGGCTACAGGTACAAGGGATGGATTTTTATAGGACAATTTGTCTTATCTAGGTAGGAAGTTTATATCATTATCAATTGTTTGTGAGTTTGTTATGTGGACATTTTGTGGATTGGGAATTTAAGGTATAAATCTGGTAGCTAAATTACAAGCTTATTGAGTTTTGATTTTAACAGGTAACTGGGAGTTGTGACTATAACCACAGGGGCAGATGCTGGGAATGTGAGCAGAGTCCTCAGTAAGAGAGCCTTGAGATAGGCAAACTCTGTATGGACATGGTGACAACCTACCTTGGGAACTAGATGATAGAGTTGCAAGACGGTAGCCACTGTGGGCTCAGATAGTAGTAGCTTGTGGCAGCATGGAATGGAGATTGGGAGCTTAGCGGGTGAGATGCTTTGCTGACTGAGATGAAAACACCTGGCAGATGACACTGGCCCACCGGAGCTGGCTGTAGTGCAGGTAGGTAGAGATTATATATATATGGAATCTCTATATATTTACTGCAACATACAGTGATATCATTAATACTTCCTCACTCAAAATGTTCCTGTATAGCTGGGTATGAGTACAAGTGTTGCACATTTATAGCTATCGCTCTGTGCCAAGTTGGACTTAATGTACACTCAACGGGAGGGAGGGGAAAATACCTGCTACTCTAAACCTAACATCGGAGGGCTAGTCTTTTAAGTAAGATAAATATCTTAAATAGAAACCTGTTACTGCCTCTTTGCAAAAGCATTGCAATTACTAACTGCATGCTAAATATTCATCTTCATACATACAGACAGATGTCACCAAAGAAACTTCTTATTTCAAATACAGAGATCATGGTGTGTCCAGACCAATGCATGCATCTATAACACAGTTTCTTCACCTTAGGATCAGGGAACATCTTGAAAGAGGGAGCAGGAAGATTTTAAGAGATAGGAGGCCAGGAAACCTACTATGAGATTGTACCTTTCAAAAATGAGAAGAACCATGGTACTTCAAGAATGTGACTGCCTAAGAAGAGTAGAACACGTGCACCACCATTTGACATGCTAATATGGAAGGCAGAAATTTTATGGGGCCCCATCCCAAAGAAAAATATAGATTATGAATATGAATGAATGAAAATTGGGGCATGTACATGGAAGGTATCATGGGAAGAAAGAAAAGGTGGGGATTATGTAATAATTACATTTTAATTTTAAAAAGCAAAATTTATAAATATGTTTAAAAACCATTTCCCTCATTGAAGTGTCCACATTGTTTTCCAACATCAAACCAGAAACTGTCTCAGAAATATGTGAAATCCAAATATGTTAATGGAGAAAACTATCAGAAAAACTTGTCAAATCAAAACCAGACAGCCAAATCTGATTGATGGTCTTTGAATCCAGGCTTAGATCCACACAACTCTTTAGTGTGTTGCCTTACATGGCTAATGGAGCATTACGGACATAATCAAGAAATACAGAGTGGGACGTCATGCTGTATCATTTGAACAGCTCCTGGGGATTCACGGAGTAGAGGCAGTGGTTCAAGAGAAAGATTGAATTGCAGAATCAAATGTGAGAGTGATACAATTCCTGACTTTGAAGATAGAAGAAGAATATAAGTCATGTCATGTCAGGTAGCCAGGAGGAGGTGGAAGTGCAGGGAAACAAACCATCAAACACTTACACACACACAAATGGAGCCCTGAGTATCTAATTTCAACTCAATGAAGTCCTACTTGAAATGCAGTCCCACAGTCACACAATGATGCACCCATGTTATTAGGCTATCGCATTGGTAGGAACTGTCCCAGTCACAAGAACTAGTGCACAGCTCTCCTTTTTACTCCAGAAACAAAATCTTTAAATATCTACATAAAAATCAGTGATCCCTGTAATTCTCCATAGGATCCCTTTGGAACCTACTGACTACTTTGAAGCTTGAGGATTCAGAAAATGTTTCTCAATATTTACTTGTTTATAATTTTAAAATATCCCCAGATTAGATGAATATACAATTTTTATCACAAAAAATCATGATAAACAAGGAGAGATTTAAAAATCCTTGATCAAGTTCACAGTAAAATAATTTATAAGAATAAGATATTATCATTATTTTTCTTCTTATATATTTTATATTTTAGTTTTTAAATTATTTATTTACAATTCAAAACATCAGATAAGCTTATCAATGGAATGAAATTCAGACCCAGATGTGAATCCCCTTCCTTCTAATTCTTTTATACTGAATGCAGAAATACACATTTAAACAGAGAGCATCTTTAAACAATGTTGCTGTTGAAACTGGATGTCTACATGTAAGAAAGCTTAAATAAATCTATAAATACATCCCTGCACAAAACTCAAACCCTAATGGATCAAAGTCTCAACATAATGCTAGATATACTGAACCTGTTCATAAACAAAGTAGGGAAGAGCCTTGAAATTATTGTCATAGGAAAAGATGTTCCTTTTTTAGTTATTTTACTAATTTACATTTCAAATGTTAATCCCCTTCCCAGTTTCCCCCTCCACAACCCCCTATCCCATCATCCTCCCCCATGCTTCTATGAGGGAGCTCCTCAACTCACCCACTCCTGCCTCACCACTTTAACATTCCCCTACACTGGAGCATGAGTCTCCACAGGATCAAGTGTCTTCCCTCCCATTGATGCCAGACAAGGCAATCCTCTGTTATATAAGCAGTTGAAGCCATGGGTCCCTCCATGTATACTCTTTGTTGGTTTAGTCCCTATAAGTTCTCGGGGTGGGGATGTCTGATTAGTTTATATTACTGTTCTTTCTGTGGGGTTGCAAATCCTTTCAGCTTCTTCAGTCCTCCTCTATTGGGGTCCCTGCACTCAGTCCAAAGGTTGACTTCGAGCATTTGCATCTGGATTGATTAGGCTCTGGCAGAGCCTCTCAGAAGACAACTATACCAGACTCCTGTCAGCAAGCACTTCTTGGCATCAGCAATAGTGTCTGGGTCTGTTGTCTGCAGATGGGATGGATCCCTAATGAGTGGCCCCATTCCTCAACTGGGCCAAGCCTATTCACTGGATGTGGTCTCAACAGGTTCTCTCTCCCCTGTGATGGGTGTTTTGACTAATGTCCTCCCTGTTGGACCCTGGGAACCTCTTGGGTCCCTGTTATCTGTGACTTGCTAAAAGCTACTCCCAGTTCCCCATCCCCCACTGCTATATAGCTCCATTCAAATTCCTGATCCTCTATATTTCTCCCTGCCTCCTCATCTCCCCCCACAGCTAACCCTGCCCCCCTTTTCCCTTCCCTTTCTCTCTCCTTTCCAGATCCCTCCTTCCCTCTACCTCCCTGATTATTTTCTCCCCCTTCTGAGTAGCACCAAAGCATCCACACTTTGCTCTTCCTTCATCTTGGGTTTCACAAGGTTGATGAGTTATCTCATGGGCATTCTGAAGCTCAGAATACCCTACTTTTCTTTCCAGCTTTATGCATATGAATATTTTATCTGCAGAATGTCTGTGTACCATGTGAGTACCTGGTTGCCCATGGAAGCCAGAAAAAGGCATCAGATTTCCTGGATCTGGAATTACACAGTTTTAAGTCATCATGTTGGTGCTTGGATTTGAACCTCAGTTTTCTGAAAGAGCAACCAGTGTTCTTAACCACCAAAAACACATCTCTAACTACAGACCAACATCTAGCTTGTCTAGTGAAACCCCAGTTCGGCCTTTCTTTGTCTTTATAATACTAATTAAAACAGTAAAAATTTACATGCAAATGTGCATATTAACATAATTTATATTCGACTACAAACTTATACTCACTCAGATATGTAAATAATATATTATTTCAACTTTAAAAAAATTATCAGCATTTTCCAACATAGTAGAGGTAACATGAAAATTATTTTACAGTAAAGGCTACTTGTCTGTAATTATACATAAATAATCATCATGTACTGAAATGATGAATATAAAGACATTTATTTTTGCGTTTTAGTTCAAATAGTAAAGGAAGAATAAGATAGTTGTATCATGGGTATTTACAATGACTTGTGTTTTCTGTTCTGTAAGACTAGATTTGGGAAAGCATAAGGTTCTGCATCCCATAAAAATTCACCTAATTATTTTCCATTATACGTTATATTTAATTAGTGTTCCTATTTCTCGTTTGGACTTTAAGAAGACAGTTTGGTGATCTTACTAGTCTACCATTCATGCTTCAGTTAAAGCCTCTCACAGAAGAATCCCTAGTAAGTACTTGTTCAATTAATTCATTGAATTGGCTATTCATATTTAACCCTAAATTACGGGATCTTTGCTGAACAGAGGGCAGAAAGAACAAGAGATGGTGGATTATATCAGGGAAGTCATGTTTGACAGACACAACAGTGCAGATGCCCATGTTCTCACAATCATTTTGACAGGTGAATACAACCTATGCAAGCTTCAGCCAGACAAGCACATCCCAGCATAGATGTCAAGAAAGTATATATGCAATCCAGCCACTAACTGAGGAGCTGTTGGTATTTGCTGGCTACTGGAAGAGAAAGGGTAAGATTGTATGTTCTGTAATTATTTGTCCTCTAGTCTGCTGATCACCCAGAAAAGGACCCAATCCTAAGACTAGCTATAAAACAGAAACTGGACATGATAAGGAGAGAGAGAGAGAGAGAGAGAGAGAGAGAGAGAGAGAGAGAGAGAGAGCGCTTATCAGGAATCAGTGACTCAAAGTTACATTGTTTTTAAAATTTATGCTCTAATCTGTGTCATATATTTGTCAGATTTCCTTCAGGTTTATGAGAAAATGAAGATCAATTAGAAATAAATTCTACCTTCATTGAAAAAAAATCATTTGTCTCATGGAAAATCATAGTGAAGAAAGAAATGAATTGGGGTCAGAAGTTATAAGTTTGTTTCTATGCCCCAGTGGCTGTCAGCTGAATGAATTTAAACAGCTTATACTGATTTCTGAGCTGTCATTTCTTCAACGACAAACCATAGAAAATATGGTTGTGCTGTACAACCTTCTTTAAGGAAATTGCTACCCACAGGACCAGTACATCATATATCCCTGAGAGAAAACAGAACAAAACAATCACAGGAGGCAGAGGGAGTGAGGGACCTGGGTGGGAGAAGGGAGGGGAAAGGGTAAACAGGATCATGTATGGGGAGAAACAGAATAGAAGCCCAGAGGGCCAGGAGAATGATTGGAAATACGCATCAGTATGACTGAGGGGCAGAAGGAACCTCTAGAAAGTCCCAGAGACCTGGGATGTGAGAGGCTCACAAGGCCCAGTGGGAATGTCATTAGCCAAAATGGCAACAGTAGAGAGATAGAACCTGAAGAGACTACCTGTAGTAGGTAGGCATGGTCCCCAGTTGAGGCATGGAACCACCTACCCCATCTTCAAAATTTTGACACAGAATTGTCCCTGTCTAAAGGAAATACAGGGACAAAAATGGAAGAGAGAATGAAGAAAAGGCCTTCCAGTGACCAGCCCATGGGCAGGCATCAAACCCGGACACTATTACTGATGTTACATTGTGCTAACACACAGTACTTCTTTCAGAGGCTCTACTAAGATAAATCTAGATACTTACAAGGAACCATTTTATTGAGGTCAGGGACCACTATAGAGAGTTAGAGGAAGGACTAAATAAAGGAGCTAAAGAGGAAACAACCCTATAATAAGAAAAACAATATCAAAATCTCAGACTACTCAGAGCTCCCAGATATTAAGACACCAATCAAAGAGCATACATGGACTTGTCCATTGCTGTGCTCTCCCCTACCCTCTAACATATGTAGCAGAGGACTTCCTTGACTGGCCTCAGTGGGAGAGGATAAACTTAATCCTGTAGAACCTTACTGTCTCAGAAAAGGGGGATGCTGGTGGAGGTGCAGTACATGGATGAGTGGGTGAGCACCCTCTCAGAAGTAAAGGGAAAGGAGATGAAAAAAATCTGGAAGGGGATTCCAGAAAGGAGGGGCAATATTTAGAATGTAAACAAATAAAAGACTGTAATTTTCAAAATGGGACACAAACTTAAACAGAGAATCCTCAACAGAAGAAATTCAAGTAGATAAGAAACTTAAAGAAATAATCAACTTCTTTAGCCATCAGGGAGATTAAATCAAAACTTATGTCTAAGATCAATAATACAAATGACAGCTCATGGTGGCAAGGATATGAAGTAAGGAGATCACTTTTCTATTTCTGGTGTAACAGCAAACTTGTACAGCCAATATGGAAATCAATATGGATGTTCCTCAGAAAGTTGGGAATCAATCCATCTCAAGATCCATCTATGCTACTCTTGGGTATATACGTAAAGGATGGTCATCCATTCTTCCACATGGACACTTCCTCAACTTTGTTCATTACTGCCAGAAATTGGAATGAACTTAGATGCCCCTTGTTTTAGTTAGGGTTTTACTGCTGTGAACAAACACCATGACCAAGGTAACTCTTATAAGGACAGCATTTAATAAGGGCTGGTTTAAATGTAGAGAGGTTCAGTCCATTATTATCAAAGTGAAAACATGGCATTGTCCAGGAAGGCATGTTGTAGGAGGAGCTGAATGTTCTACATCCTCATTTGGAGGCTGCTAGAAGAAGACTGGGTTCTATGCAGCTAGGAATAGGATATTAATGCCCACCCTCACAGTGACACACCTAATCCAGCAAGGCTACACACTTCCTAATAGTGCCATTCCTTGAGGCAAGCATATATAAACCATCACATCCCTCTTGGGAAAAATAAATTAGTTTATATGGACAAAGAAAATGTGGTACATTTACATAACAAAGTATTATGCATCCATAAAAAACATAACATCATGAGATTTGCAAGTAACAATAGAAAATACCAGATCATGAAAGACAGATGTCATATGTATTCACTTGTAAGTGGACATTAGCTGTGACATCAATGATACGAGGCTACCATCCATAGTACCACAGACTGTTGGTATAGAGTAAAGGACTTGAGGCTACAGAGATCTTTTATAAAATGGAAATAGAATAAATAGTTATAGATGGCCGGGGGAATGGGAGAGTCAAGGGAAATGAGGGAGGGGATATGTGGAGAGACTGCTAAAATTCAGAGCCATTTCAAGGGTAGTGTGGAAACTTAATACAGTAGAATCTTTCAGGTATATATGGAAGGACATTTAAATAAATTTGCCAAACAATGTTCTCTACAAATTGACAGCAAGGGTCTGTGGCTTAAAATAATATCTAGTCAACTCACTGAACACAGAGAAGTCAAACTTGTGCTCAATACAGTTCTCAACCCTACATGCTAGCACCTTTGTAACTGAAAAATGAGCTTATTACTAAGATTCTCCCAAAATGATTCCAAATTCTAAACTTACAAAGAGTTATGGGCTCCAAGTGATCTCAGTCCATAAGCTTTGAATTTTTTTATTAAATACCTTTGAACTAGGATTGTTTAGTTTTTCCTGATTCTGCGAGTTACACTGAGGATAAAACTATAATCTAATGGATAGAACATTCTTCTCTCCAAAACAATCTCAGATGGTTTCACTTGCTCAGTCTGTGTAGAGACGGGCTGCTGCTATAGCCATTTTTTCTCAAAGAGTATAAAATTTGTTCTTCAAGGTATTTAATATTATACAATGAAATATTAAAAAGGCAATAATTTCAACCCATATTTGTTCCTTTCTGAATGACTCAAAATAAACCTAATCTCTCAATTTTCCTACTTTTTTATTTCATTATAGAACCATAGATCTTTAAGACAACAAATATTCATAATTCCAAAAGCAATCTCAACCGACCACTGAGAAAACATAAACCATAATAAATTTATCTTATAAGAAATGTCTGGTATTTAACATTATCTTAATCTGTCTTCACCTTGAATATTCTTCTACTAATGAGCCTATTTTTTCTAAGCTTTAAGGGTTTTGAAAAGCAGTTGACTGTGACAACTATCTCATATTCTATCATCTATAATTAGAAAAAATAGCCTCTTATTAACAACTTGATATTATTCAAGTAGATTTAAAACTAAAAAAAATAATAAGTGGGTACTACTAACCATTATCTCACAGTCATATTAAAAGAACAATGTCAAATGAAATTTATGAAAATGATTACAGTGTTTTGACACATAATAATCATTATCATCATAATTATTCTGGTGTTAAATCCACCCAGGGTTTACCTCAATAAACTCATGGTTAGTAAAGAATCTTCTATGTGAACATAATGAGCGTACATGAGTGGTTTCGTTCTGTTCTTCTCTCTGATTGTAGTATGATCAGTAAATTCAAGTTGCTAGTGCCTAGACTTTTCCATAACGACAGAATATAACCTAGAATTGTGAGCCAAACAAACTCCTTCTGCTCAATGCTGTTTTATTGGAGTATTTTATTATTTCAATAGGAAAACAAAAGATAGAAATTGGTACCAAGAGTGGGTCTTTTGCTGTGATAAACATAATCATGTAGCTTTTATGACCCTGAAACAGCTATGTGAAAGAAATGCAAAAGTATTTCAAATTTTAGTCTAAAAAGCCATTATATTTTTAAAGAGAGTTTAAATAAATTTGTGTGTCTTTCTTGTGACTGAAAGGCAGACAGATAAGACCTAATTTATGAGGTTTTGGAGAAGGTCGAGGACTTAGGACCTGTGGTATGCATGGGTCATTTCTTTGATGTTTTGGTGAAAAAAATGCCTTTAATCTACTGTGTACTTAGAACATGAGTGAAGTAGAAATGAGAAGTTGTAGAAATGTCAGGATTGAAGGGTATTCCAGTTGGTTCTGAAAAAGAAGCCATAATTGTTAGAGATCATCACCCCTGAGAAGCAGCCTTATGGGCTCTATGTGTATCATAATGATGGTATCTAGAGGACAAACGTATACACCACAGACTTCATCTTGTAAAGATCTAAACTTACTAAAGGGATAAAGCCTATGATGATGTGGTTTCCTTGAAAGAAACTTCGAAGAAAAGAAGGTAACCCAACTTTTGCCCAAAGGGCATTGGCTACATTCAGGTCTGGTAGCAGAACTTGACGATATTTTTCGCTGACATTGGTTTTGGAAATATCCAGGATGCAATCTTGAAGGGATTATGAACGGATAGTTGCATCCATTGAACATGGATATAATATTTTAGTCCTTGCAAAATGGTCCTAGAATGACATTATGTTATGATGTTTGGGTGAGTTCTAAGCTAAAGAAAAGATCGTTAATAGTGTAGATGCCAGGAAGAACCATGAGACATCTGCCGATTGGGGCATGGCTGGAAAGTAGATTTGGCATAATCCTAAAAGAGAGGCTCACCCTGCAGATGGCATATATAGCTAAGATTGTATATTGTCTCTGCTGGATGTTTGTTTGGGACATGACCATGCCTTGCTGCGCCCAAATACTTTCTGTTTTTTAAAGGAATGCTTATTCTTTTCTATTATTTTATTTTATTTTTGCTACAGATTTTATAGGAACTCATGGTTAAGAGAATTTGGACTTTTAAAAGAGTTAAAATTATAGGAATTCTATTTTACTTTAGGACAGACTTTGGGTAGGTTACTTGTGCTCTACTTCCCATATATATTACAGACTCTCAAGAGTACTATTAGATTTGCTGCCATTTGCCTGTCTGAACTGGCTCTTCTTAACCTGCTTCCATTCCTTGAGCCTTGGCATCAGAGAAGGGAATCCAATACCTTCTTATCTAGTTCTTATCTGCCACCTTCATGTATTCCTCCTAACACCACCCCACCAGAACCACTCTCAACCAAGGAACATGCATAGCTAGGAACAAGGTAAGTTACTTATGCCCTCTTTCTCCTCTATTCTATTCTCTCTTCTGCCTGCCAGCCTTAGTACTTCCTCCTCCACTATCCATGGATGATTAAAAATGGATCCAAATCGGTCACCTTGCACAAAATCTAACCCTAAGTAGATCGAGTAACTGGTAGGTAAGACCAGATGTGCTGAACGTAATAGAAAAAAAATGAAGAATATACTTGATCCCATTGGCACAAGAAAGGATTTTTTTGCAAAGGATACCAATATCACAGGCATTCAGACTGACAATGAAAAGTGGTGTCCCATGAAGCTAAAATAACTTCCATTTACACTATCAATAGAGTGAAGCAGGAGCCTACAGAATGAGAAAGGTATTTTACCATTTAAGCATCTAATACTATCTATAATATACAAAAAAGGGAGGATAAAATGGAACATTGAAAAAATTAGTAACTTAATTTAAAAACGGAGTATAGAACCAAGCAGAGAGATCTCAAAACATGAATCTCAAACACCTTACAAACATTTTAAAAAGTGTCCAAGGCTTAGTTATCAGCGAAGTATAAATTAAATCTACTTTGAGATTCCATCCTACTTTATTCAGAATTGCTAAACCAAGAATACTAAGGCACATGATAGCAGAGAATGGTGATGATGGGGAAAGGGCAACACCTATTAATTGCTGGCAGGGGTACAAACTGGTAAAGTCACTGTGCAAATTCTTGTGGAGTTCCCTCAAAAAGCTGAAAAGTACGTCCCTCCAAATTTCTAGCTCTATCACTTATGAGCATATACCTAGAAAACTCCATCCCTTATGACTTAGATGCTTGCTCATATGTTTTTCCTGCTGCTCTACTCTTAATAGCTAGAAATTGGGAAAAGCTTTAACCAACATGTCAAGACATGTATATTTTTGCAAATATTTTCTGGCTTTTTCATAAAATGATTCAAGAGAATAAGGCAAATGAAATTAAGTGTGAAAACAAATATAATCCTATAAGCACATGCTTAAATGCTCTCTGATTGAGCAGAGCATCTAATCTCTGATTCAATATCATTTTTTTCTTGAGTAAATATATTTGTCACATGTGATTATCTCTTCCTTGAAACTAAATATTAACCCATGCAGTCTTCAAAAATTATCAATATTATCTTTGCAGTAGTAAGTCTATCTTGTAAAGCATTGACTACATCACCATGTGAACATACCGGTATTGGTGTAATTTGAGTTAACAGAGTTAATTGCACTGTAGTGAAACAAAAATTCTCCATGTATTCCAAATTTAAATATTTATGTAGATGCGAAAGATAAGGAGATACACAACCAAGTGCTTGTCAGATCAAAGGCAATTTTAACTAACGAGATAATGTTGAACGCTTCCAGTTATCAAATTTCCTCCATTGTATCAAGTATGCAACATATTAACATATTCTTATAATTCTTTAGCCTATTAGATTACACTTTACTTTTATTACCCCCAGTTTGAAAATAGAGGTAGAAAGTCTAAAGAAGAGAGATTTATTCTTGAAATCCACATAATTAGTAAATGACAAAGTTAGAGATTAAAACCATATTACTTTGGCTTTTTTGTAGAGTCTTTCTATTAGTTTTGCTGAGTTTAAATAAGTACACGGGTTTATCCACAGTATTCTGATTATGGAAGTTACAATGGATGCTTTTAAACTAATCTGTAATGTGACCATTTGAAGATCAGCTTGTTTTGAATAGGTTCAATGATGTTAAAAATCAAATTTAGTGACTGTTCTCAGATACAGGGAAAGAAACAAATCAGAAGGCCAATTATCTATTGTTTTGAGAAGCTTTGCCATTAAAACTGAGTGTGTAATTGACATCAACTTTGATGTATGGCAAGTTAACTGTAGGATTTTTGGAATGAAAATAAAGTTATGAACACTAATTTCTGTATAGTAAGGAGAGTCACAGAAGCCACATTTATTTAATATGTTAATATTAATGATTATAGGAAATTTTCTTTCCCTGGTGTTATGCACTAAGTTTATGTTTTATACATTTAAGTTAAAAACTACTGTAAGGATGAGTGTTCTTGTACTCTTATTGCCCATAAAGCTTGAAAAGGTTAAATAATTTGCATGTTCTATTTATTATGTAGAGAATTAAAATGCCAAAGAGGTTTCTCTGCATCTGTAATAAGAGTTCTTCACACAGCAGACTACTAATACTATAATTTAGATATAAAATAAAGGGAGAAGTGGCAATTAGAATTACATATACAGGGAATGAAAATAACCTAAAACATAATATTGGTCAAAAGTAATTTAACAGAGAGATTGAAAATAATTCTAGAAACCAAATTTAAAGTAATAAATTTGGCAGCTTGAAAAAATTGTAAACACTAGACTAGTAGAAAACTTAGAATTCCCTCTCTATGTTTAAATAAATATTTTCCTTAATAATGTTGACAGTTAAATGTAGAAGCAGATTCTAGATGATTTTTCCATATAAACAATAGAATTGACCAGACTAGAAAGATGTATCCCTCATGAAGCCTATACTAATGGCACATCTGTACAAATATGTGTGCGTCCATACACACACTGGATGAGAAATCAACGTATAGTTTCTATGTGAGATGAGAGAAGAAATGATGAAAATAACAGTTATGGTAACACTAAACACTGAGGCTGTTAGCCTTTTACATAAATATATTTCAGCGCCATTTCACTTATTATGTGATTTATACTTTTGTATCTTTATGAAATAATATTTTTAAAATACTTAACTCTTCTGCTTAAATGAAATAATTTTTATGAATAGAACACATTGTTAAGCATTTACAGAACAATTTCTTTCAGCATTTGCTAAGTCTTATTTTCAATTTAGGCCCAAAGTATAATGAGTAAAAAAAAATAGATCAACATGTGACATCATTTACTATTAGCTAGGTAAGGAAGCACTGTACAGCCCAGCTTCTGTAGTGACTATCAGAAGAATCACAAAATTGCACATCACGAAATTATCTTACAGAAAAAGAAACCAAACAAGCAGTGCTTTAAGATTGTCTTCAGCAAACATTTAATTCAGCATTTTACGGAGCAGCCATTTTAACATCTAATGCATGTAATGAATAGTCTGCTATCATCCAAGATTGATAAAGAAAATTTCATAGATATTAAGTTTATTAGAACTCCATGGGACATGTGGTCAGTATATATGGCTTTATTTTTTTTAATTTTATTTATGATTGAAAAAAAGCTAAAAAATAAAGATAAATGTCTCAGCATTCGAATAAGGTGTACTCTGCTGATTATCATATTCTGATATCATCGTGGTTGATTAAGAACGAATAACCATGGGAGATAATCTAAATGTGAGGTCTCCACCATATCCCTCCCCTTAGAGCTCAGGTAATCCCACGGTGACTGTGTGAGCCACAGGTAATAGATGATACCGAGTGAAGAAGGACTTCTAATATAAGGCGGGCCCGTATAAGTTCAGAGACTGAAGCATCAAGCACAGGGTCTACATGGATCGGCACCAGGTCTTAGCACATCTGTTGTTAGCTTAGTATTTTTATAGGACTCCTGACTGTGAACTGACTCTTGGGTCTGCTCTTGAGATTCGTTTCCTTATGATAATTCGCAGTGTCCAACTCCGATATGAGAGTTTTTGCTTCATTTTAAAATATTTTCTTTTGTCATATTTCGTGATTACCTCTTTGAAGTCTTTTGTGTTCTAATGGGACAGAAAAGGAGTGAATCTGGAAAGAGAGAAGTAGGGAGGAGCTGGGAGGAGTAGACGGAGAAAACTATAATTAGGTTACATTGTATAAGAAAATGATCTATTGGGAGGAGGACAGGAGTGAAGCCCTGAGGGCCAGCAGACAGAATGGAAACAAGCAACCTCAGGAGATAGGAGGTGTTGAGGGGAAACCCACTAGAATGTTCCAGAGACCTGGGAGGTAAGAGACACTCGGGTAAGAGACTGTGGGCTAGCTAGACCTTAGATCAAATGCCCTACAGTGGGGAGCGGGAACTTGAGGAGCCCACTTCCAGTAGGAAAACAGGGCATCAAGTGGAGGGATAGGGTTGCCATGCCACAGTCAAAAACTGACCCAGAATTGTCTAAAAGAATTGGAGGGATAAAAATGAAGAAGAGACTGAGGGAAAGGAGGTCCAGGGACCAACCCAGGAAACTCCCTTAATGCTGTGGTGTGCTTACAGACAGGAGCCTAGTATGGTTGCCCTTTGAGCTGCCCAACAAGTAACTAAATGAGTCAGACGTAGATTCTCACACCCAGTCAATGGACAGAAGCTGAAGACTCCTGTGGTTGAATTAGTGAAGGGCTGGAAGAAGCTGAGGAGGAGGGAGACTCCATGGGAAGGCCAGAGCCCAGAATTGCAGGTACCTGGACCTCGGAGATTTCTCAGACACTAAACAGCCATCCAGGCAGCATAGCCCCCAACACATACGCAGCAGAGTACTGCCAGGTCTGGCATCAGTGAGAGAAGAATCGCCTAGCCCTGGAGAGACATAATGCCTCAGGGAGAGGGGAGGCCTGGTAGCGTAAGGGTGAGGGACATCCTCTTGGAGACAGAAAAGGAGGAATGAGATGAGGAACTGTGGGAAAGCAGACCAGAATGGGGTTAAGGACCAGACTGTTAAAATGTTTAAAAATAATTTTAAAAAATCACCTATTTTCCATAAAAGAGTAAACAAGAGAAAAAAATAGCAAAATAAAATTCTCTTCGTCACAGGCATCTAACACCTGTGGTGTCCTCAAAGAAACAGGAATTTTAATACCTAAGATTTTTTTGTCCATATAATTTTAAATAATTTTAAATAATTTTTGAAAAGATGACAAAATAAAAATATTTGTAAAGTCTCAAAAGAAAATTTGAAAATGATAACACTTCCAAATTGTTAAAATTTAACAATATTTTTGCTTATGAATCAATAATATATTCTTTTTTTTTCTTTCTAAAAAGGAAAGTTAAAAGTGAATGAACCTTGAACCCATGGGAATTTGCCAGTGTGTGCATATTTCCTAGCTACAAAATATTAAATAAAAAAATGAGGTACCCAAAGTAAACAATTGTGTATGTCTTAAAATAAAAAAAAAAACAGCCTGATGATCAGAGGATGGCTTATGTGCAAGTAAAGTTTATCTTGTGGGTATTAAACAGAATGGCAGGAACAAAATTGAAACGGTTGTCAGCACAGCGCTGGGTTTGAATAAGTAGTTCCTAAAGCTCCGTGTTTTAAAGTACTGGAGCCTATGGTAGCACTGAGAAGAGAGGGTGATGGGGCCTTAGAGAAGTCCTTAATTATTCCCGTTTCAGGGTGTACATTCAGAGTGTAGGACCTCGGACATCCATTTCCTTTCTGACTCCTGAGATGAGAAGTTCGCTCCACTGTGGAATTCTCATCTTCTACCTTCCACAAATATTGAACCAACTATTTTTTTAACCACAGCTTCCATAGCTTTGAGCCTTAAGTATCATACACTACTACATTGTAGATGGAACTCTATACCCTGTGCGTGTAACACAAGTATTCTCCATTTAGCTACAGTGTCAGGCCTGAAATTACACTTTCTTTTATATAAAGTAGTCACTGGTCATTTTTCTCTATTAAAGACAGCTGGCTAAATATAGTTAGGCTTCATTCAGAATATAGAACTGCGAAGTCGAGGAGCGTGAATAGGGATGAAATAAAAAAAATGAACTAGAAATATTTTTGCTCAGTGGTGATTTAGAACTTTATTTTTAATATATATATATTTTTTGGAAATGCTGAGAGTTAAACCTAGTACATGCTCTGAATGCACTGTACCTCTGAGTTAATTCTAGTACATTAATTATGATGGCTATATATTATACATAAATACATAAAATGTATTCATGAAATAGAATATGAAAATATAGTAAAGTCTACTAGAAATATAATTTATGTGTTGAGCATTATAACAGGATGAGACAGAAGTCAAATATTTTATCTATTATTCTTGTAAGTTAAATATTTCCAAGGAATATATGCAAAATGTAAATACATTCATTTCAAATGTTTAAGAATATAATTAATTTAAAAAGACTGATTCCTGTTTTTGTAATATCATTCTATTTGCTAGAGGTATAAATAAAGCCATAAAGATCTTGCCATACAAGATAATGCTACATGTTTAAATTAGTGTATTGTAAAGATTAGTATTTAGAAAATGATTAGCTGAAGAATTAAAAATAATTACCAAAATGTAAAGTAATTTTATCATATCTTTCCAGTTTTAGCCATAAATGATGTTAGAACTTTTCACAAATTCAATATAAAATTTGTACAAAGTGATTCATAAAACATACTTAATAAACCAGATATATGTTTCTACCTAAGACATGTCTTGTCAAATTAAATTGAGGGGTTTTCAACATTTCTGAAGTCAACATTGTTGGCCATGAATGTAATCAAATGTGTGTGTGTGTGTGTGTGTGTGTGTGTGTGTGTGTGTGTGTGTGTATAACTTAGTTATATTTATACGTATGTAAGTTCAATGTGTTTGAAACATCTTTATTTTATTGTGAGGATGTGACGAAGAATGGGCCACAAGAGCTCACTATTTGAATATTTTGTGAAACTGTCTGGGAAGGATTAGGAGGTGGGTGAGTGAAACCTTGCAGGAGGAGATGTGTCGCTGGGCTTGATCCATTTCTTCTTTGTTCTCTCTGCCTGACACTTGTAATAAACAGCGAGCTCTCACCTCCTGCTTTATCACAGTCTGCCTGCTTGCTGCCATGTTTCCAGTCACCATGATCCTGGGCTCACCCTCTGTCTTGTTAGTTCCAAACTGAATTCCTTGTTTTAGAAATTAGTTTAGTCATGTTTTTGTCACAGCAATAGAAAAGTGGCTAAGATATGCATGAAATATTGATCTTGACCATGACTATTTTTACAAGAATCCTTTCTATGAATTTTGTCTTAAAACTAGACATGATTTCTTAAGGTCATTAGATGCATTAATATAATTTTCTTGTTTCTGTGAAAGTTTAAATTACAAATTACTTGGTGGTATATGTACTTATGTGAATTATGCTACTTTGTATACAGATGTCTACAGAGGCCAGAAGTAAGTCTCAGAAGCCCCAGAGCTATGGGTAGAGGTAGCTTGTGTACTACCCAGTATGGGTACTGAAAACAATCCTCCAGGAGAGTTGGAAGGAGTTTTACTTCTTGCTATCTCTGTATACCTTATTTTTCCTTGGTATTAGCTTTTACTTTTAATAAAAATATTTATTTAAAACAATGAACAATAAAAGTTTTCTGCCAAATTTCAAGAAATTCTTCAGTGCTGAGAATTTAATTGAATTGGATAAAGCTTTCACAGCATGGGTGAGGTCCTGAGTTCAAGCCTCCACACTACAAACATAACTAAAATACTAAATCTAAAAATCTGCTGTTCCCCACATCCTGTGCTTAAACATATAAAGGTATATCATTAGTGAGCAAACCCCAAATTTAGAAATATCTGTTGGCTGAAATTCTGTATTTTCTGAAAAACATATGAAAATTTCTGAAATACAATTTCCTCACATATACAAATCAGAATATTGGGAATGATATTTGAAGTGTTGTTATAGTAATCAGATGTGAGCCTCCTGGATGAATGTACATTTATTAATGCTGAGTAAAAACAGGTATTTATTGTTTCTTTCTTAAGAACATTACATAATAACAAACATAACAATTAACAGAGTTAGCCTATAATGCCTCATCCAGCTCATATCCAATTTAGAGGTTTATGAAATCTTCTATTACATAAAACATTTATATCTTGAGAATATCGAATTATTTCATGTGAAACAGTCAACAGTCATTTCGATTACTCCACATTATTAATGAGAAAATGAATGAGTGACTTCAGAAGAAATATCACCAGTCAATTATACACAAGCATATTGGTTACTTGCAGAACATCAGTGCTGTTTCACAAAAAGTACACACTAATAGAAATAAATGGTCCGCATTTTGTTGTAAAAAATAAACAAAATTCATGGAACAAAATGTTTGAACTTATTTATTGTCATTTTGTTCAGTGTTCACTGAAATTTCAATAGTTTTGTGTTGTCATTTATTTTTTTCAGCAAAAGACTTCTCAATTAATCTTGGGCACATACCTAATATTAACAACAAAGAGTTGTGTGCATCCTTGAATCTTTGCTTTTCTTGGATTTGAAAGAGCCTTTTATGTTCACAAAAAGTTTCAGAAATCCTGTCTGTCCTTGAGAGCAATCCAATCATTAGTTTGAGTCTTCCAAAGGGAAAAATGGTGTCTAAAGCAAAGAGTCATTAACTGCCTAAGGTGCATCACAATTTTAATTGACTATTTTTCTAATTCATTTGCATGGCCAATGGCAAAGCACTAATCCTTCAGTAAGATATAGTACTGAGGTAGTTACTACACTGTAAAAACTTTTAAAGGTTTGTTTAGAAGGACGATAAACATATTTGTTCTCAACTTCTATGTTCCCAAGGGTCTGTATTAATGTACTATGTTAACAATAAGCAATAACAACATAACAATATGTAAACAGCAACTGATACTTTCAGTTGTTAGGTGCCATTAATAGTTCAACAGAATTGAAAAAGCTTGCTATTGTCTTTCGTTTTCCAGAAGTTGTTTATATTTCATATGTACTTTCTGTAGACGTACCTTAACACAAACTATGCTAACCCATAGGGCCTCTGTGTTTTTTAAGTCTTTTTTTTTTGTCCAAAGTAGATAATCAGAAGACAAGGACAAGTTCCAGCTTGGAAGGGAGAAATCTTCAGAGCCAGCAAATTATATTGGGTTCCATCACTCTCAATCTAACCTTTATGGCAGCCTAGAGACAGGGCTGTGGAAAGAAATGCCATCAAGCATAGTTAAATCACCAAAGTGTGTGGTCATAAAATACCTTATGGCCATTTGCTCCTATCCTGTAATAAGTCTTTCGGATATTTTCTAATATTATTCATTGGGAAGGTGTTCCCAACCTCATTTTACCTACAGGAAAGTAGAGGGGTGATTCGTTGTCTTTGAAAAGAATACAAAGTAAAATGATAGAAGATTTTTATCATGAGAATAAAAGGTTTGTGGGAGCAGAGCAGGAAGGAAGCCGATGAGATAAATGAAGTAAGACAAGAACTACAGAACTGCTCGGGCACATGGCTAGGATTTTCTGAAGAAAGACAGGGGGGCGTTATAACAGTTGTAGAAATGAGGATTTAAGCTCCAAAATTCCCTTTCCCTCTCATTCCTATCCTTTCATTGGTGTCTCTTACTACCAGGTATTTGGATTTGTCAAGAGTCTAACATGTTAATACGACACATAACAGACTGTGATAAAATATGTTGCATTTGTTTTAGTTTATTAAGTTTTAAATTTACATATTGTTTTATTGAAAATAGATTCTTGTCATACAGTTCACTCTGTTCACTGTTTCCCCTTTCCCAAGTCCTTCTAGCATCTTCTTACCTCCTATTTCCCTCATATCCACTCCTCTCTTTCCTCTTCAGAAAAGAGTAGGTCTCCTAGAGACTACAGTAAAACACAATGAACCAAGATGCAGTAAAACAAGACAAAAGCCCTCATAACAAGGCAGGACAAGGCAACCCAATAGGAGAGGGCAAGAGTTCCAAAGGAAGGCAAAGGAGTGAGAGATACACATGCTCACACTGTGAGAAATCCCACAAAAAAACCAAACTAATAGCCAGAACATATAAGTGGAGGAACTGAGAAGTATATTTGTTTATCTATGCATATGTGGACAAGAGGGAAGATGTCTATGAAGGTCATAAAAGAGCATTGGATTCTGAAGACCGAGAGTTATGGCAGTTGTAAGCTCTCAAACATTAGCATTGGGACCTGAAGTTCTAAGCATCAATTACTGATCTTAGAAAAAATCTGGAGAAAATATTGTTATTATAGGACTAATTAACATTAAGAGAATTTATCCACAATTATGAAACATATTGCATCACTATGATAAACCGTTTATGTATTTATTGTGAATCATCACAAAGAAAAAAGATAGGGAGGCAAGTAATTTTATTGAAGAAATAGTGAGAAAGAAATAGAGTTTTCAGTGGCAAGAGTTGTTCAAGCAGTCATTTTGCAAAATGTACTTTTAGCTTAATTGTGACTGCCCAGGAGCAACCATCTGGGAGTTGTTGTTTTTGGATTCCTTAAAATATGTCATGCTTATTCTTCCTTTTAATAGTCAACATGAACAAAATAAGCCTAGATGCTCTTACACCTGACAAATTATGGATCTAATTATCAGCTCTAATATTCTAAACTTTAGACAAGAATAAAATATGAAATATTTTCCAACATTAGATGATCAAATATTTATATAGCAGCACAGAAATTACTCACATAGTAAATCAGTAATAAATTATTACAATTCAAAATATTTCTCATTGAAGAGTAATACCAGGAAATAGAATTCTACACATAATACAATGTAATGAGAAAATTGCATCATATATGTTTATCAAATACATATCAAAAAGATTTTCTACACTTTTATCTCAGTAATATCATCAATATAGTTAAAATCACAGGAAGTATTTTGATCAAAACTCAGAATAGAATGTGAATTACCTAGTTACATCTACTTTGAAATAGCAAAACTAGAACACAAAAATGGCTAAGTACTTAAAATATTGGCCAAAATGTAGACCAACCAGAACTTCTACACAATAGTAGACAGTTATGCATATCAATTTGATTATTTTTATGAAATTAAAAATGCTTCTTTAAATTAAGCATGTAGAAAGGAAAAGGGGGATAGTTTAAATATTAGGTAATGAAGAAAAGTCGAATATATGTAATCGACACTTGAATCATAAAAGAGGAGAGGCAGCTAATTGTTTTTCTAGTTTCGAATATGTCATGGACTGTTTGTGTTAGCTAATAGATAAGTGTGTAAAATATATCTGATAAGTAAAGTACAGAATCTAATATGATGCTTGAAAAAATGGCTATTCTAACTTTGCAGATAGAGGTTTGTTAATATGGATACAATTTAGATTTGGTTAATCTCGCTGTGTAATGCAAGTTATTAAGATAAACTTTTTATTTATTTATTTTTATGGATATGATATGCATCTATGTTTGTGAATCACATACGCAGTGCTCCCTAAGGCCAAAAGAAGGTATTGGACCTCTAGGCATTGCAGTTACTGATGGTGATACCAACTATATGGAGGTTGACAAGTGAACCCGGGTCTTCTGGAAGAACAGCTACTGAGACTGACTACTGAACAGCTGTCTAGCCCCTATAACAACATTTTAATACATCTAAGGGTTCTTTTCTGTTGAATGAACTAAGAGAATTTTCTTTTGAAGCTAAATGAAGATGAACCCACACAATATGTTCAATAATGCACATACATCCTTATTCATATCAGTCCCAAATTTAACTCACCCAAATGCTTATCAAATAAAAATAAATAGATGATGGAATATTATGTTCTTCATTTACAAAATCAAACAAGCTGTTGATTCATATAGTAGTGTGAATAAACACACATTTGACCAGTGGGGATGGGGGAACAGAAACAAAAGAAATTATTATGTTGAATCATTAAGGATATGTGAAGGCATAGAAAGACAATAATACTTCATAGTAAAAAATGACACCTAGAATTGTTGTTCAAGAAGGTATGGGCAGTAGCTGTATTGGATCCAGTAAAACTTCCAAGGATGATCAATGTTTATACGTTAAGAACACTATAAGTTGTATATTTATGTAAGAGATATGAATTGAGAAAAAGGAGAAAGTGAGGAAACAGAAACAATTATATATATACACACATATATATATATGTATACATACATATATGTATGGAGAGAGAGCAATTGGAGAGAAATGCATACAGTTGTAGAATAAGGAGGATTTGAAGGGGAATGGATGATAGATTTAATCAGGATACATTATGCAGATGTATCAAATTCTCAAATACAATGTTAAAAAAATAAATAAAAACCAGATAACTCTGAACCAAACAAAACCCCACAAACACTAGAAGTGTAAAATTTCCCTCTTTCATACATTTTATTGTGTATGAATATAAATTTCATTAACATCATCTCTTATTATGAAACTCAAGACTATTCATCTCATATGCCCTGCAGATAACTCATGATGATGCTGATAATTGCATGCAGTTTGTATGGTTGTGGTTGCGTCTTGCACATACTGCTTTGTTCTTGGGATCACTTCTTCAGCTCACTTTACTCTCCTCATGTTTGGCAATTACAGTGAATATCTTCCATAGTTAATTTAATTTTTCAGTCTAATCATTTTTATATAATTGGATGTACATAGGATCTCTGCCAAATACATTCTTTTATATTGTTTAAAAACATATTCTTTAGCTATTTCTTATATAAAATACATAACTTGCACTTTAAATTTTCTACTTGATAACGAAGTACTTGTGACTTCACATGAATGCTGAAGAAGAATTATATACATGAATATTCTAAAGAACATAAACTTGATAATTTCAAAAACATTTTATGAGACTTTCAAACTAATATATTTTCATAATATATGCACTAATGAACAATGTACAATATTATCTTTTATTCAAATTTACATTTTGTCTCTATTTCTTTCTCTTTATCTATTCTAAGTCTTTCCTTTTGTCTCTTTCCTTATGTGGTCCTGCTGATCCAATTATCTTTTACATAATTTTGTTTATTCAACATGTATTCTTCAAAAAAATTGACACTGATTATACACTAAAAATTAGTGTGCATCTGGTCTCAGAAAATAATTTAAACTAAGAAATTACCATTATTAAAAAATAAAGTAAATCTCTTAAAATTATTCACATATATTAATTTCAAGATGTTCCATGTTCTAAAGATTTTCTTGATATTGTTGTTCTTCCTATGGGGTTCAGCTCCTTCAGTCTTTGCCCTAACTTTTCCATTGGGGTCCCACGCTCAGTCCTATGTTTGGCTGAGTGCATCCGCACCAAACACCCAGACCCGCAAAGGACTAAACCACCAACTGAAAAGTACACATGGAGGGACCCATGGCTCCAGCTGGAAATATAACAGAGGATTGCCTTATTGGTCATCACTGGGAGGGGAACCCCTTGGTCCTGTGGAGGCTTGATGGCCAGTGTAGGGGAACCCTAGGGCGCTGATGCAGGAGTAGGTGGATGGGTGAGGGAGCATCCTCATAGAGGCACGGGAAGGGGAAGGGGATAGGGAATATGTACATGGGAAACTGAGAAGGGGATAACACTTGAAATGTAAATAGATAAAATAACCAATTAAAAATGAAAAAAATAAAGATTTTCTTAAAGATTTGTTATTTATGCACTCTACTTTCTTTAAATATAAGCAATTTGCATATTGTGTAAAATATTTCTTAAAATGTAATGGGATTGAATGGGTATAGTGATATTGAATATTGCATAACTAAATAATTGCTATATATCTCCTATCTTAAAATAAATAGTAGTAAATAGTTTATGCTGGTGCTGACAGTTCTATTTTTTGCAAAATATCTTAAAATGTTACTTTCAGATTATTAAATATAACAATTTGACAAATTGTCCTCCCCACTGATGATGAAAATCAGAAAGAGGGGTGATTCTTTTTGCCAACATATTAAAGAAAAAAAAAACTCTTTATTCCACTTGACTCAGTGCTCAGGAGCACAGACAAAACTATATTAGAACAGATTTGAGTTCTGGAAATTCTGTGTAGCGCAATTTCTTGGTAATAGCTAAAATAACATCACCTGTCTGCTAAAAATACTCTGACCAAGTCTCTGCTTTATCCTTAGTACTAGTCTTTAGGGAGGCACCACGAGGCCTTCTATGATCTTTTCCTATTCCACCTCCACATTTTGTTCACCTACTTACCTATTTAACCTAGTTAAATCCACTCAGTGCTAAGGTGGTCATGGTCATTAGTGTAGAATCTGTAACCACCAATTTATTAAACCTGTATAATTTCTAACAACTGTCTATGAACATGTGTCCTTATACCCAAAGATAAGAGCAGTCTCCACCAGGAAAGTTCTTGAGGAAAGTTCTCTTTGGAGAACATGGAGACCATTATTGAAATCTGCAATCAATCAAAATACACAGCAATGGAGCCTAATTGCTGTGGATTTGTCTAAATGAAATTCCTGCAAAAAGACTCGGGGAATTTTTCCAGAGGATGTGGTTGAATCGTAGCAAGAGTCAGAAATTTAGGGGGTTTCCTGTGATATTTTATCTATAGAAATGTAAGAAGCTATGCCCATTGTCTCAACGACATGACTGCTCTCATGTTAGTTGAATCAGAATAGTTTCAACAAACGTGCCAGCCTGGACAAAGAAAAGCCAACAAGTTCTCAACTTATAAGAAACCGACAGTAAATCTAAAAACTGGAGAGTTAGCTTTTGAATGGAAAAATTAAATGAAATAAATGGAAGAAGGGCATGTTTACTCCTAGAGTGTGGAGAAGTCTTTCTTCTTCATTAATTCATTTATTTCTTTACGTTACATCCTGATCGCTGCTCTACCTTCATCCCGCCCACCCCAGCACTGTCTGTCCCTCCATACCTTCTCCTTTAAGAGGGAGGAGTCCCCCACCATGGGCATCCACCTACTCTAGCACAAATGACTTGAAATTAAGAGAATTATTGTAGTGATAAAAAGCTGGGTCTAGGAGTCTTCTTACATCTGTATTTTAGAAAGAATTTCAGGATCTTCAAACCATCATTTCTGCAGTGTTGTCATATATATCTAGAAAGTTCTATTTAAAAAAAAGACTCTGGAACTCATAAAAAGAAATGAAACATAAATATAAGTTTTTAGAAGACAGAACAGCAGATGAACCATAAGGATATGAATTAACTGAGGATGTGATGCCATGTGAGAGTGAAAAAGGCAAGAACACAGTGAGTGGAAGACACAGACAAGTCAAACTCTGCCAATATCACTGCCAACTTCTAATGAAACGGCAAATTGTGTGGATAAGCACAGTCTGGAGGGCATGTTGGAATTTTCTTTCCCAGTTTTTCTCACTAAATTCATCACTAACATTAAATTCTACACAGATACATTGGTTTGCAATAATAGTATGCATTGCTCTGCTCTGCTTTGGACAAGTGATACAAGTTTAGTTTTAGCATTATTTAAAGGATGGTATTATTAATGCTAATTACTTCACAATGTGAAGACAGAGTGACACTAAATTCTGATTTCAAGGGGCTGGAGGAGTGGCTCAGCAGTTAAGAATACTGGCTGCATTTGCAGAGGACCCAGGTCTAATTCACAGCATCCACACAGCTCACAGCTACTTGTAATGCTTATACTACAGGATTTATCTTATGCCCTCTCTTTACCTCCAAAAGACCAGGCATACATGTGGTGAATAGGCAAATATGCCAGAAAGTAATCTCTGTAAATTAAGTATTGGTGAAATTTTCAGGTTGAAATGGAAAGAGAATAATAAATTAGTTATCCAAATATCATAATCTTTTAAGATTTAAGAGTTCATGGTTTGGGTTTATAGTTGAGCATTTCATACATAATACCATGTATTTTTATAAAATCCAATCCCATACAACCTCCCTTTCAATTCTTCCCCAGTACCTACAGTTTTGCCTTTCAAGTTCACTTATTCTATTTAAAAATATTTTGTGCAGATTATAATTACATGATTTTTTTAATTTCCTTTCCTCCTTTCTCATGAGTATATTCTCATGTACTCCACATCTTGCTTTCTTTTAAATTAATTCCTTCTTTTTTGTAATTGTTGTTACATGTATAACATATATGCATGTTATAATCATATATATATATTTCTAAGTATATAACTACAACTGGCTGAGTCAGGAGAATATATATGTATATGTTCATTCATATGTGATTTCAGGACTAAACATTTGGTATTAGATAACAAATTTGGATCTCTTCTCTTATGTCTGCTCCACTTTTAAATCCTAATTTCCTACAGTTCTTTGTCCTGAGTTGAGGCCTCATAATCTTTTTCTTTTTCATGTGAGCATGTCTATTGTTCTCATCCATATTTAGCTTTTATTTTGGGGGTCATATATATTTATTGTTAGAATGCTGTTTTCACATGAAGTTTTTTAGACAGTTTTCTTTTTTAATTCCTTTTATTATTATTTAGATGTTTATTTGGGTGAGACCTCACTGGTACAGCTTCTGACTATATTTGCATATTAAATCTCACAGCGTTAAATACAGTAAGTGAAGTTGGTACTATCTGTATATATGTGCACGGTTGTAGAAACATTATATAGAATATTCATAATCTTTCAGGGACTTCTTCTATGAGAAGAACTGACTCTCTCTCTCTCTCTCTCTCTCTCTCTCTCTCTCTCACACACACACACACACACACACACACGCACACAGCAGTTGTCAATTATTCAAATGGTCTCATAAAATAAGTTATATCTGTTTTCTTTTTCCTTTTTCTTTCATTTTTTTCAATAGATAATCATTATCACAGAGACCTTCACCTGATCAATCCATAGAGAATTAAGGAAGTGCTCAACTTTAAAGAGGATATCTGTGCCATTCCTTTCTCCCCAGTGATAAAAAATCACAGTGGAAGGAGAAGTTTGGTTGTCAGTGGCGGAGGATGTGGATATCTACTGAGTAAAATGTGTTGGAGCATTGCATTCATGGCCACATATGTCTTTTAAAAGAGTAGATAGAGAGAGAGGAAGGACACAACCTTGTCTCCTTCTTGATTCTAGCAGAACTGCTTTGAGTTTATATCCATTTATTTTGATGTTGGCCCTACGCATGCTGGAAATTGCCATTATTATTCTCGGATATGTTCTTTTTATCCTTTTCTCTCCAAGATTTTTCATGATTTTGTCAAAGGCTTTTTAGCATCTAAAAAGATGATAATGCATTTTTTACCTTCATAGAATTTATATGATGAATTACATTTACTGATTTCCCCTGTATCTCTATTGAACTACCCAAATATCTGTAGGATGAAGCCTACTTGATCACAGTGGTCATTTCAATGTGTTCATGGATTTGATTTGCAAATATTTTGTTGGGTGTCTATATTCATTAGGGAAATTGGTCAGTAGTTCTACTTCTTTGCTGAATCTTTGTGTGGCTTGGGTAACTGGTGCCTCATATAATGAATTCAGTAATATTCTTTCTGTTTCTGTTCAGTGGGATAATTTGAAGAGTATTGGTGTTAACTGTTCTTTGAAAGTCTGGTGTAATTTGCACTAAAATGGTCTTACCCTGGAAATTGGTTAGAAGACTTTAATGACTTCAATGACTACTTCTCTATTTTAGTGGTTCTTTGTCTATGTAAGTTGTTTACCTAATCCTTATTTAACATTGGCAAAAATTATATATTGAGAAAAGTATTCATTTCTTTTAGCTTTTCCACGTTTGCTAAATATAGGTTAATATTCCCTGGATTTCCTTGGTGCCTGCTGCTAATGCTTCTGTTTTTTACTCTGATTTTGTTAAGTTGATATTTTCTAACTTTTGATTTATCTGGCCAGGTGTTAGACCATGTTGGAGATTTTTATAAAGAGCCAAATCTTCATTTCATTGATTCTTTTAATTATTCTCTTTTGTTGTTGTTGTTTGAAATATGATGAATTTGTTTTTTATTGGATTTTTTATTTACATTTCAATGTTATCTTCTTTCCCAGTTTCTAGAATATAAGCCCCCATCACATCCCTCTCCCCTTCTTCTATGAGGGTGTTCCCGCTCCCCACTACCCCCCATTTGCACCCCTCCTGGATATTCCCCTGTCCTGGGGAGGTTCCACCCTTGGCAGGACCAAGGGCTTCTTCTCCCACTGGTGCCCAACCAGGTCATCTTCTGTTACATGTGCAGCTGTACCATAGGACTGTCCATGTGTAGTCAGTTTAATTATTTTCTACCATCTACTCTTCTTGATTGTTCTTGTATGTTTCTATACTAGAATTTTAAGTATGCTGTTAGTCTGCTGGTATGAGATCTATCCCTCTTCCTTTTTTTTAATGTAGGTACTTGATACTGTGAATGTACCTCTTTGCACAATTTTCATTGTGTCCCATAAATTTGGGTATGTTGTGTAAATATTTTCATTGAATTCTAGGAAGGCTTTAATTTATTTCTTTACCTCTGTTTTGGCCTAGTATTCATTCATTAAACAATTGTTCAGTTTCCATAAATTGGTAGGCTTTCTGTTATTTCTATTATTTTTGAATTCCAGGTTTAATCCCTGTTGGTCAGATAGAATGTAGGGAATAATTTCAATATTTTTTGTGTAAGTTTGTTGAGATATGCTTTGAGACTGAGTATGTGATCAATTTTGAGTTTCTGGGAAAAAGGTATATATTTTTGTGTGTTTGGGTGAAATGTTTTGTTGATATTTGTTATACTCAGTAGAGATAAATCAGTGTAAGTTTTCTCATACCTTGAGAGGATAGATATGTGCACAAAGAATACCATTATCAATACATGTATAGAAGCTATCCAATAATATTTAAAATGTAAGTTATATGTTTATGTTTACACAAATAACACAGAATGCATCACTGATGTAAAGAAAAATAACAACAGTCTTTTTTCTTTTATGCATAATATTTTAGCAAAATTCCTGAAAAATGTTGTAACCTCTTATGACCTATGTTATTGGTTAGATACAAACATTTATGGAAAGAAAATATCAGTACACTATTGCCCATTCATGTTCATTAATTCAGGCTCATATGGATGCTTTCTATCTTAATTTGATGTTGTATCATTAAAAATGAATATCATCTTCTAATGATATTTGCAATGTCAATGAAAGGACACTGTCTAAAACAGATGCCACACAATGTATATGTAAAATGATACAACTGAATAAGCTTAGCCTTATATGATGAGCTACAATCAGAAACAGTAAGTCAAAGTAGTTAATATGAGAAAATAAGTCAAAACTATATTCCCATTGTTAATTGGTCTAGTAAACTTTTCACCTTATAAACAACTATTATTATTGAACAATTAAAGCAGATTCAATTTGTACTCAGGCTGGAAACAGTTCAAATCTGTATTAACGAGATGTTAACTCTATGAAGATGTTTTATATTCTCGTTTCTCTAAAGTTGCCAGAAGTGCACAATGAGATGGTAATATTTCCTCACAGTTATGTTTTCTTAATGGTAGTAGTGTATGCACAACTTGCACAAACAGCTCTTGAACATGAAACTTACTACAGTAAAAAAAATAATACTTCTAGAAATGTCATCTTCCTCATGACTTTCTTTACAATGAAATGTGGTAGAACTACGAACATAAAAGACTTACTTAAAACACAGATTAAATAAACCATAGGTCATGCCTGCCAGAAGACAAGATAGGTTTCCTGAGCACCTTCTCCCTTCTATCTCTATTTTCCCACATCAAGTTCCCCAGTCTTCTACTGAACACTACAAAGGAACACAATTTGAAGCTTTCCTTCATCCCTGGCCATAGCTCATGTGGATCCTACATACATCTTCACCTAAACTCCTTCTCACAGTTGTTGCTTGCTTCAGACCCCAACTCCAGCAGGCAACACTTGCTTACCCAAAGACTATTCTTGCTGCGATCACAAGTAGGCTAAAGTCAGGCCCATATCTCTCATTTTGCTCTTGAGATCCAGTCCCACCCCCCATTCTCATGCCCAATTCTGTAGCCAGAAAATCGCTGTTGACTCCCATTTATCTCTGAACCAAGTCCCAAGGTATCACAAACTCTTTCTCCTTCAATCTTCCTGCCCCCAACTCATCTCAGACTCCCAGGCTCCAACAATACCAGGTATTCCCTGTGAATTCACCAGCTAAACAGGCTAGGAAAACAGGTAGCACATAGCTATCAAACTCTCCGACTCTAGAGAAGAAAGAGAAGTCAAGGAATGCAATGTCCAACTAATAACAACAAATGGAGAAATCAGCACCCAGACCTATAATCATCCTTAATCCAGAGGCCTAGCTGCCAGCATAGAAATGCAATCAATAACAGCCAGTGCAATCATTTTCCAGTAGTAGTGCCTAGCTCTTCTAACACAGCAGGCCTGAATATTTCAACATAACAGAAACACAAGAAAATAACCTTTGTAAGTATGACATAGTTCCTTAAAGAGGAAATGAATACATCATTTAAAGAAAACCGGATAGGCATGAACAGTGTAACAAAATAAATAATATTTTTCAAGAGATGAAATTAGAAAAGAATCAATAAAGAAAGCACAAACTGAGGGAATTCTGGTAATTATTATTTTAGAAATATGAACAGGAGCTGCAGGGGCAAGCTTCATGGACAACATGTAAGAATTGGAGGAGAGAATCTCATACATTGGAGATAAAATAGAATAAGTTGATGCATGTATCAAAGCAAATGTTAAACCTAAAAATGCTACATATTCAAATAGGGCACAGATGTCAGTTCAGCATACTGCATCCAGCATAAACTTCAATCACTATAGATGGAGAAAATAAGATATTGTATGATAAAGTCAAATTTAAATACATTCTATCTACAAATTCAACCATCCAGAATTTCAACTTAAGAAAAAACTACACCTAGGAAACCAAAGAAAATACATACCCTCAAACCATCAAAATCAAAACAATGGAAGTATATACACACACACCCACATACACACACACACACACACACACACACACACACACACACACACACATCCCAATGCTAATGCCAACAAAATAACAGGAATCAATAATCATTCGTCAGTTATATCAATAAATTCCTCAATAAAAATGTCATCTTCCTCATGACTAAGAGAATGAATACAAAAATAGGACCCATCATTTTATTACATCCAAGAAACACACTACATCATTGAAGATCAAAATAATTTTCACATGGCAAGTGATCGGGAAAAATATATATTATAAGGAAATGGGCTCAGGAATTAAGCTGCTTTAGGCATTTTAATAACTAACACGTAGACTTCAACCAAAAACTTATCTAAGGGATAGGGTAGAACAACACATAATCAAAGTAAAAATCCACCACAATGAAATTACAATTCTTACTATCCATGTATATCCCTCAAAAAAGTGCCCACAAGTTTATAAAAGAAACATTACTACAGCTTAAGTCAGAGGTTGACCCTCAAATACTGATACTAGAGGGCTTCAATACCACTATCATACAATGGTAAGTTGATCAATACAAAACTAAACGCAAAACTATTCAAGCTAACAGAAGTTATGAGCTAAATGGACCGAACAGATATTTATAAAATATTTTACCCAAACAAACAAAAATGTACAATATACTCTGCACCCCATAGAACTTTCTCCAAAACTTACCGCATACGGAACACAAAGCAAGTCACAATAAGCAGAAGAAAATTGAAATAACTCCATGTGTCCTAACAGCCACCATGGATTAAAGCTGGATATTAACAACCAAAGAATCATGGGAAAATTTGCGAGCTCGGGGAAACTGAGCAACTCTCTATGAAATGAAAAATGCAACAAGCTATAAATAAAAATAAACGAACAATATTCTAGAATTCTAAGTAAGTGAATTAGTGCTAAGAGGAAAGTTCGTAGCATCGTGTGTATGCATTAAAAATAATGAAAGATCTCATAGGAATGGAAAAGCGTTTCTGAAAGCTCCAAGAAAACAACAACAACAACAAAAAATAAAACAGAGCTAACCATACCTAAGGGGAATAGACAATAATAATTACTCAAACTGAATGCTGACATCAATAAAATAGAAACAAAGAGAACAATATGAAAAAAGCATAAAACAAGAGCTGATTCCAACAAGATAGGTAAACCCTTCTCAACTGAACTAAAAAGCAGAGAAAGAATATCCAAATTAACAAAATCAGAAATGAATGCAGAGATATAACAACAGACATTGACATGACCTAGGGAATCATGAAGACATATATTAAAAACCTGTACTTCACCAAATTTGAAAATCTAAAATAAATGTATAATTTGGTCGATGGGTACCAGTTACCAAAGTCAAATCCAGAAAGATAAACAAGGTTAAGTAGAAGTACAGCCCTGAAGAAAATAAAAGGGATCACTGAAAGTCTCAACCAAAAAATGCCAGGGCATTTTAGATTGTTTTATATCAGAATTCTCTAATAATTTCAAACAAGAGTTAATACAAATGCTGCTCAAATTTTTCCATAACATAAAACAGAAAAACACTTTGCATTCATTTTATGAGGTCACAGTTCCTTTGATATCGAAACCAAAGGAAAATAATACAAAAAAAATTCAAAGTATTACCAACCAATTTCCTTTATAAGCAAAAATACAAAAAGACTCAATAAAATCTTTGCAAGTCAAATCAAAGAACACATCAAAAAGATTATCCACTATGATCTACTAGACTTCATCCCAGAGATGCAGGGATGATTTAATATATAAAAATCAATCAGTGTAATCTACCATTTAAAGAAGCTGAAAGACATGAAAAGGTGAAACAACAAACCCACCTGATTATGTCACTTGATATCAAAACATCCTTTGAGAGAATTCAACGCCCCTTCATTATAAAAGTACTGGGAAGATTAAGGACATAAAGGACATTCCTAAGTATAATAAAGGTAATCTATAGCAATTCTATTGCATCAAATTAAATGGAGATAAATACAAACTACTTTCACTAAAATCAGGAACCAGAAAAGGCTTGCCAAACTCTCCAAAGGAAATGGAGGCATCAGGAAAACAAGACTGAATCGACTGAAAAAGGTGCAGATGAATCTGAGCTCACAGAGAGGAAAGTAGAAAACACAGGGCCTACGAAGGACTGAACCAGATCCTCTGCATATGTGTTATAACTATTAGTTTATCATTTTATAAGATGTCTAACTATGAAAAGTGGGTCTCTTCTAGTCGGGTTGCTGTGTCTGACTTTCGTAGATACTTTTGTTTCATCTTATTATATTTTATTTTGTCATGTTAGGGTGTTATCTCTGAGAATGTGTTCTTTCCTAATGAGATTCAGAAAGTGAGTGTATCCAGAAGGGAGGAGAGGTGGGGAGGAACTGGGAGAAGTATAGGGAGGGGAATCTGTATCCAGGTTATATTATATGAAAATATTTATTTTAAATTAAAGAAAAACTACAAATGATCAATGGCAAGATGTGAAAGAATGATGAAAGTTTAGAAAGTTAATGTTGAAGAGCCTCTTATGAAGCAGAAAAACAAGAAATAATACAACCATTAGGAACAGGGACAGAGTTAGCAAATAATTTTATCACATCGGAACATGAAAGCATTCTTCCATGTACAATACTATCTGCTTAGAATATTATAAATGACAAACCAGAAAATCTTGACTATCCATGAACTATATGTCAACACAACTAGAATTCTGAACAAATATACGTATTTTCTGACTTTGCTTTTTTCCAAGTTAAAATACTTTTATATTATGACTTTTTCAAAACTAAAAAAGTCTGTTGCAAATAAAGCATACTTATTTGAAATAACATTCTAAAACAACAATTTTAGAAAAATTGAACACTTTTTCAGGTTTAACTGACAAATTTCAAAAATATAAACTATCATGACTCAGCAAATGGTTCAGATATCAAGAGTACTGGTCATTCTTCCTGAGGATCTGGCTCCTAGCACCTATATGGTAATGCTAGTTCAAGAGTTTGTGACACCCTTATTTGGCTTCTGTGTAAGATGTCTATGCATATACCATACATACATGCATACAGGTAAAACATCTATATACATAAAATAAAAATTATATTAAAAATTCTATATGTGAATGTATACCTAATTCCTATTATAAAACAGAAATGTGAGATTTAGCTTTGTGTAAAAAAAAAGTGGTCATCGGTTACTTAAACATTTTCTGAAATCAATGTATTTCTCCATTACATAAATAGTGATTTTAAAGTATCTTTATAACACAATATATTCAATTGGACACACACCTCTGAAAGACACCTTTTATAGTATAGTTTTATTCTTCCCCAAGTTATAACCACAATAAATGAAGCCTTAAGTTAATTAACTTACAAAAGCACACCATAAGAACTTTAAAGGGTCATACTCACCCCTTATCTACCTGTGGAGTAGTCATAATTACTGTTATTAGGAAGTCAGAACTATGGAGAAATTTTGATAATTAAATTGTGTATTTTCACGTGAATAGTACTTACTTGTTTGATATAAACTTATTATAACAAATCTTATGAGATTTTTCTGTGAAACAAATAGTCTTCCTATGACATACTCTATTTCTAGTGTGCTACTGAAAATCCACTAACCTTGTCCTAAAGTTCGTAGGATGAGGATGTCCATCATATAAAGATAAGTAGTCGTATTCCTCTTCTAGTGCAAATGACTGAAAAACAATTTGTATTCTATTTCGTTCTTCTGCTATTATTACCCATGTACAGTTCGCACCATTTGGATATCCATATGGAAAACCAGGGCTTTCTATGGTGCCATTAAGTCCTTTTAAAGTTCCACCACATGTATAAATAAATCCTGCAAAAAAAAAAAGACAAATAGAAATCGTTATAAAAATTTTTGACATTTTGATTTTGTATTCTTAATATTTTTAAATATCTTAAATGTTTGGTTTTCTTTATGACCAATAGTGGTAAGTTTTAAATGATGTTTTGTGAACTAGATAAATTTTATTTTATTTTATTTTTATAAGCATTTGTAACATAGATGTACCATATGATATATAGCATGAAAAAACAGATTGATAATTTATCAGGCTTAATTTATTAATTGTAAAGCAGTGAATAAAATCAGTTTGAATCATTATCCATTTTGATCTAAGATATAAAAGTTCAAACATGTCAATTGCCTTTATATGCTTTTTAATCTAATTCTGGGAAGAAGAAAACTGCATTGAAAATTAATTATGAAATGTGCTATAGGTTTAAATTATTAAAACCAACTCTTCTGGCATAATATGCTTTGAAACATACTCAGATATACCTATACAGTATTTTAGAAGAATGTGCTCAATTCATTAGAAGAGGAGTTGAGAAATATAGTCGATGTAATTGTTTTAATTTTTGTAACACTGATAGGTTGATTCTGTGGTAATCTTAAATTAACTAGACCAAAGTGACGGTTAAATTTGGGAATATGTCTGGACACTTTGCATCAACGATCTACTTTTTGCCCTGCTTCTATGACAGGTCTATGAGGACATGTCCCTCAGAGATAATTTGACAGCTTACTATATTTTTGGCTAATTCATTTGTTTGAATATACAGATCAAGATGCAGAGACATGTACAGAAGTTAAGAAGTACAATGAAAGACTGGGCAGGCAGGGGCCACGTTCCAAAGTTAATATCTCAGTCTGTGCCTCAAATCACAGCAGCAGCTTGTGCCTGCTTAGTGAATCAGTTCACCATGCAACAACCATTTGTTCTAGCTTAGCTGACTGTAATGAGTCTGCTCCTAACAACCTGTCTCCTGGTTTGGTGGATACATACAAAATTCTCCCTGATCCTTACTCAGCTTGAAAGTCTGCCTCTACAGGTCTGTCTGTGTCCAAGTGCCAATCCTGGTAAATAAATGAAATTCTTGCTACATTCTTGCTTTTTTTAAAAGCTTACCAAGAATTCTGGCCAGGGAGAAGCTTAAAAAGTCAATGCTTGCCTAGATTCATATATTTTTCGCTAATTCATCAAAAGTCAAATAGGGTATTTTATGACTTTCAAAAGCATATAAATAAATAAATAAATAAATATTAAAAGGTCTCTTTCAAATTGCTTCCTGCAGAGCAATTACTTTGAAGCCTTAGGTTAATTAGCTATCACCCGTTTCTATTAGTTTTCTGCCTGAACAGTTTCCAATTTGAACTTCATAACAAAATGCAAGCAGGAATCCCTTTAGCTACAATCTGATCTCTGGACTGTTTTTTTTTTTTTATGTTCTCAAGCCACAAAGCCCTGATTTGGGACAAAGGGCATATGTCTTAAAATACTATTTTGTCTGTTCATTTGCAAAAGGACTGCTGATTTATACCCTGTAAATGTTATATTCTTTAGATAAATGGAGAATTGCACCTATGGTTAATGTCCTCCTTTTCCTAAATTCTTCATTTATTACTTTTCTTTTAAATAGATTAACCATGAAACTACAATAAAAATATTTTTCTAAGGTTTAAAATTTTGAATAAAAGTAATTTAAAAACAGAAATAGAGTTTACTTAAAAAATAAATATAATCACTCAGTGACCTTGGACTATGTCCTCTAACAATTTCTGTTCTATATGCATTTTTCTAAGAATGTGAACACCTTTGAATTTTTCTGCACATTTGATATATTTTACAAGATATATTTTAAAATAGGTATCTAAGTTAGTTAATTCCTATTTTTCTTAAGGGTATTCATACACAATTAATTGTCTCTTGTTTCTTTTAAAAAATAATTTTATTCATTTACATTTCAAATGCTATCCACCTTCCTGGTTACCCCTCAACAAATGCCCACGACATCCCCCATCTCCCCTTTGCTTCTATGAGGGTGCTCCTCCACCCACCCACTCTTGCCTCACTGCTCTAGCATCCCCCTGTGCTGGGGCATCCACCTCCACAGGACCAAGTGCCTCCCCTCCCATTGATATCAGATGCGGCCATTCTCTGCTGCCTATGTCTCTGGAGTCATGGTTCCCTCCATCTATACTCTTTGGCTGTTTAGTCGCTGGATGGTCCAGTTAGTTGATATTGTTCTTCCTATGGAGTTGCAATCCCCTTCAGCTCCTTCAGTCCTTCCCCTAGCTCTTCCACTGGGGTCCCCAGGCTCAGTGTGATGTTTAGCTGTGAGTATTTGCATCTGTATTGGTCAGGTGCTGGTAGAACCTCTCAGAGAACAGCTATACCAGGCTCCTGTCAGTAAACACTTCTTGGCATCAACAATAGTGTGGAGGTTGGTGTCTGTAGATGGGATGTATCAGTCTCTGTTCCATTTTTTGTCCCTGTTTTTCCTTAGGACAGGAAAAATACTGGGTTAAAAAATTTAAGATGTGTGAGTGGCTCCATTCCTCCATTGATCCCTAGAGGTTGTAATTCTCCTTTGTTGGGTATTTTGGATAAAGTCATCACCATTGGGTCCTCAACCTTGCGTGGAGTATGGTACTTTCTAGTGTCTACCCCTAGTTCCTGTTTCTTATGTAACATAGTACTATACACTTCTCTTCTACTCAATAGAACAAGTCATAAAGTTTGAAATGCAAGTTCTTTGGTGCTTTTCTCATGTTTCAACATCTTCTAGTTACAGAGATATGAAGTGACAGGAAACTTTTAGGCACTTACAGCAATGATACTATGACACTATATTGCAACATTGTGTCTAAGGCCTTGACTCCTTGCCTGCTCACCTCTAAAATACTCCTGTAATCACATGGAGTTTCCTAACACAATGTGTCATAACCCCTAATTTGGATCTTAGTCTTAGATGGTCAGAAAATCAATAGGTAACCCAAGAAATCACAGATGCGCCTAAAAAACTATAGTGGTTATACTTTCTACTACAACAGATGTTCTTCATATAAAAAGGGCAAGGCGAATACATATTTAGTTGTTTGAGATTTGTAACCAAATTTATATTTATCTTTTATCTTTTGTGAACAAAAGTTTTATAAACATCCTTCTCCTTATTTGGCACATTTATCTAGTCTAAACATGTTGGTAAATTTTCATTCATCGTATATTCTATTGCCATATATCTCTCCTTTTCTTTAGAAATAGAATGTAATATACTGACTAGGAGATGTATTTCTGGAATTACATACTGGTTACCACATATAAATATATATAAATATTTTTGTTGTCTTCACTGTGACAAACTGCCAAGAAATACTGTTTTTTCTATATCAAGAATTTACTCTAAATTTTAAAACAGAAAAAATATGAAAACCTTATACCAAAATCATCCATTCTTTGTGATTCTTCAAGTAATTTGATATTGTTTCATCATCACAAAAATTAAAGACCTTACAAACACACACACACACACAAACACACACACACAAACATACACACACACAAACACACACACACACACACACACACACACACACACACACACACACCTCTGTCTCTTTTTATGCTTGGTTTAGTGTTTTGAGACATGGTCTTACCATGTAGCTAAAAGTAATGGCCTTTATTTCACTATGTATATTATGTTGGTCTTAAGTTCAAAAAATTCCATTGCAACCATTAATATGATAGTTGTACATGTATGTCTAGTGTATGTGTCAGCATTTTCTGAAAATTATACTTGTATAAATCATATTCATAGACTATCTGGATTGCTGATTCATAGAAATCACCAAGTATAATTATGTGTACATTATTCTCCACATTTATGTTAATGATGTCTTCTGGGTTTGATTTCAGACTTTATTCTCAGAGGAAATATGCCTGAAGAGTACAGATAGTTAATTTTGCCACGTTTACAACACATTCCAAATTTATAGACATGACATTTCAAGCCTTTTACCTTCAAACCTTTTGATATTTGAGTCAGTTTACCTTAATATATTTCAGAAAGAGATCTAGGTGTAACTGATTAAAATACTCTCAGTCACAGAAATGCAAGTAATCTTTAAAGGAAATACTTAAAGCTTTAAAAAGGATGTAATCAATTTTATCAATTATAATTATAACTCTCCAACTATTCTAAAATTTCCCATCACTCCAAAAGGTTATCTAAAATACTAACTTATATATTAACTTATAATATGAATAAACTCAGAAGAAAAACAGTGATAGATTTTTGTGAGTAAAATGCATTATACTTGATAACAATTTGAAATACAGGGAAAGGATGCTGTTTCTCACCCATGAAATTATCAATAGCGAATTTTTTATAATTGTGACATATAACCAAACCTATGAAAACTATGAGTAATTGTAAAAATAAGACAGCATCTTCAAACTAACAGCATGGCATGTGGCTCTGCAACTCAAACTACTTTCATTCTTGGCTTTGTACTTGACTTTCAAAGTTAGCATCCTTGAAGCCATCTGAAAAACATTATACTTATGAGCAGGATAGAAAGGGTTAGCTGTACAACAAAATCTCCTTCCACACAGAATATTCTCAATACTGTACCTGTGTTGCAATTGCCAGGAAATCTATTTGTCAATGTTATTGTGCATGATCATACAATCCATAGCTTTCTCATTTTGCAGAGATTACTGTATGTTTAAATATGTTTAAATCTTTCTTCCCTTGACCAATTGTCAAAAGAAAATATTTAACAATACAATTATATGTTACCAAATAAAGTAATATAGAGAAGAGTCTGGTCAATGATGAAAAACAAGACCAGAAGGAAATTGTTCATTGCTGATTTTGAGACGCTTTAAAAATAAAAAAACCTACCACCCTCTCCTACCCCCTGCCCCTTCATTATGATGAAAACCTCCCAGTTCAACCTACTGCTCAGATCCCTCAATGGGAGCCACTCTGCATTGCAGTGTATTTAATCTTTGTAAAGCTATTCCATTAAACATATTCTTTGGCCTACCTTATTTTAATGCTAAAAAGAATCATATATAAATTAAATTATGATAACCAACTGAAATACTTTTGAAACAAAACGGATCCAGAAAACACAACAGTTCAAAGCATAGTCATTCCTTAATGTTGAAGTGCTCTAATATGTATTTAATTATTTTTTAATTTCATTTATGAGTGAGTTTTATGTATTCTGGGCATGCTTTGAAGTTACTTTGTAGCCAAAGACACCAAACTCCTGATCCTCCTTCCTACTTTATTTTCCTCTTCCACATGATAAAGTTTGTAACTTAATTTTATCCAGTAAGTTTTAAAGCATGATATAATATTATACATAAACAAATCCTATGTTAATATATCATAAGCTATAACAGGAGTCTCTGAAGACATTATAATTACTCTTGAAGAAATAAGGAATTATTAAATTTTGAGATGTTTTCTGAAAGAGTTAAACTGATTCCACGTTTTACCTTTTTTTTTCATATCAGATAAACAATCTTTAGTTTTAATGTAACTGCCAATATTGTTCCAGTGGCATTCTTGATCCCACGTGTATTAGTTTTAGTAGCCTATTGGAATATTCTAGATTATACTTCATTTCTTATACTTATTCTAAACACTATTCTATGTGTCCCAAATACCCACTTCTTTTCTTCTTAGTGGGAGAAAATACACACTCCTTTTCTGAATTCATTGGCTCTTTGTATTCAACATCTGTGTGCATATGCGTCTGTTTAGCCTGGAGTTACCTAGAATATTCACTGTCTTCCATAAAAAGAAATATAAGGCTGCAGAAGAGCCAAAACATTTCCAGTGTTGTCTTAAAAATCTAAGGGATTCACTACAAGATTTTTACAAAAGCTGCCAGTCTTAAATAAGTAATTGTGAAATAGCTTTTCAGTCAGACTGCAGACTGCTTTGGAAACCATTAGCAGACCCAGTACAGTAAACACTACACCACAGTGTCTTAGAGTAGAAACTACTTTCTCATTACTTCCAAGCTTCAAATCACATTCTACATGAATTTTTCAAAATATAGATTATTCCTGCAAATAAATGGCCTGGCTGGTAATTATGAATTCTAAATTATTTCTAAAGTACCAATAGCAGGGTTAAAAAAGTTAATCAGTAGACTAAATAAAGGGTAAGGTCAAAAAATTCAAATAAAGTTATTATAAAAATACATTTTAGGTTGTTCTGATTAATTGTAAAAGAAACACTAAACAATTTGTTTAGTTTTGATGTTTTGTGAACAATAATATATTTATTGACAAAAGGAATAAGTATTTCATTTTTCAATGACGTATTTATTCATTTTACATCTTTATTACAGCCTTTTCTTCCCAGTCCCCTCCCCACACACAGCCCTTTCTCCATACCCCATCTCCTTTCCTCTGACAAGAGGGAACCTTCACCTGAATACCAACCAAGACTGGCACAAGTCATGGAAGGACAAGTCATATGCTCTTCCACTGAATCCAGAACAGGGAGGGCAGTTAGCAGAACAGGATTCATGGGCAGGTCCAAGGGCAGGCAATAGATTCAGGGAGAGCCCACCTCCCACCAAGCCAGTTGTTGAGTGACTCACAAGAAGACCAAACTGCACATCTGCTACATGTATGCTAGGAACCTAGGTCCAGACTATGGATGTTCTTCGGTTGGTGGTTCAGCCTCTGGGAGGCCCTATTGAAATTCTAGATTTTGAGAAATTATGGAACTCTTAAGACATGACAACGGATTTTATCACTCATCATATATATACTGCATAGGTGAAACGGAGGAAATTTTTAAGTAATAAATCCGTATAATGCTTGTTTTCATGTTTTTCTATCATGAATACCATAATCCCTTAAATTTTAGGCACTAAAATGGAATGGACTACAATGAATTCCACTTTGTAAAAATTAGGTGTTTTAAACTTAAAGTCTCTGCTGTAAGTCCAACAGTTTGGAACAATTTTTAATCTCCATGATACTGGGTTCTTTTAATAAGAGAGAAGAGAGGAGGGGCATATGGGAGAGTTCGGTGGGAAGAAAGTGAAGGGGAAAATGATATAATTATACATAATCTCAAAAATAAAAATAAATCGTAGTATGTCCCATAGACTGATGAACAAATTTTACTATTGTTAATACCGTTTATTTCTCATGAAATGAAAATTTGATCACATGTATCTTCTCAACACCTTTAGTGGCATAATTTATGATCTGGGTACACATGAAGCTGGACCTAAGTACCTATCAACCAGGGAAAGTTGTATGAAGTAAGCAGCCTTCCCAAATCATCTAGGATGACTATATTTAAATTTGACAATTCTTTTGTCTACAGCAGTGCCTGAATGATTATGCAAATTTAAAATGGCATAGCATTCTAAGTTGAGAATACCTATATTGTGAGTATTGTTTTCCAATCTAAATATATCTACCTCCTTTTCTCTGTTTCTTGCTGTTGTGAGATGCTGACCCAGAAGATATATTTGATAAATGGCTTTCTAGAATCATAAAATTTCATATAATGTAAGATAGGGCCAGGAAGGTAAAAGAAGAAGAAATAAAATATCCAGAGGAAAGACAGATCATTGTTTTTAAAAGTGACCATGGATATACTCATTGTTTGATGTGTAAACTTACTGTAAAATTCAAAAAATTAGCAGAAGCCCAAGGAGTAATGGGCAATCTATTAGCAAAGACGACCTCTAAATGTTGTGCTGAAATTAAACCCCCTATACGTCCCACACTTTGCTTCTTCAAGGCAACTGTGTTGTTTCATTTTTAATTTATTTGTCCTTAATTTAAAAAGACAAAGTCCTCACTTTGAGATTTGGTTCTGCTCATTCAAGCATTTACAAATAATGATGCCTTTAATCTTCTCCATATCCCTGTGAGGTATATTCTATAGTCTAAATTTTCAGTTGATGCCACATGCAGAGAAAAAAATAATTAGAAGAAATGGGCTATATTATACAGGTACCAACTGACAGAGAAGGATTTCAACATACATATTTACTCTTGCACATAATTCCACACATATTTATTTTTTTCACCTATTAAGTTCTATCCCTAACAGTCTTCCTTCATTGTTTAAGGATTCTTCTGTCTTTCTCTACATTTCCAAGCTATACCGTAAGATAAATGCCTTTGAAATAAATTCTACACAGGCAGATCAAAGGTCAGTTAAAACATGGTGTATCTCTATTCTGAGTATTTTGCCTTTCCACATGAGTTTGAGAATTCCTCTTTCCTTGTCTTTGAAGAATTTTTTTTTTTTTTTGGAGTTTTGATGGGGATTGCATTGAATCTGTAGATTGCCTTTGGTAGGATGGCCATTTTTACTATGTTCATTCTGACAATCCATGAGCATGGGAAGCTTCTCCATGTTCTGAGGCCTTTGATTTCTTTCTTGAAAGACTTGAAGTATATTTTTTATTATTGGATATTTTTTATTTACATTTCTCTTTCCTGATTTCACCTCCATAAATCCCCTATCCTATCCCCCTCCACCTTCTTCTATAAAGGTGTTCCCCCCTCCCAAACCACCCACCCTTTCCCACCTCCCAACCCCGACATTCCCCTACACTGGGGGATACAACCTTGGAAGGACAAAGGGCTTCTCCTCCCATTGGTGGCCAACAAGCCCATCACCTGATACATATGAAGCTGCAGCCATGGGTCTGTCCATGTGTATTCTTTGAGTAGTGGTCTAGTACCTGGGAAATCTGGCTGGTTGGTACTGTTGTTCTTATAGGATCGCAAACTCCTTTAGCACCTTCAGTCTTGTCTCTAACCCCTTATCATAAAGATCTTGCACTTGTTTCATTAGGGGTACCCCAAGATATTTTATATTATCTGTGGCTAGTGTGAAGGGAGTTGTTTCCCTAATTTCATACTCAGCCTGTTTATCATTTGTATAAAGGAAGGTTACTGATTTATTTGAGTTAATTTTATATCTGGACACTTTGCTGTAATTGTTTATCAGCTGGAGAAGCTGTGTGGTAGAATTTTTAGGGTCCCTTATATAGGCTTTCGTATCATATGCAAATAGTGATACATTTAATTCTTCTTTGCCAATTTGCCCTTGATCTCTTTTTGTTGTCTGATTGTTCTAGTTAGCACTTCAAGTACTATAGGGAAAGTGAGCATCCTTGTCTTTTCCCTGATTTTAGTGAGATTGCTTCAAGTTTCTCTCCATTTAATTTGATATTGGCTGTTGTTTTGCAGTAAATTGTTTTTATTATGTTTAGGTATGGGCCTTAAATTCTTGATCTTTCCAATACTTTTAACATGAAGTGTTGTATTTTTTCAAATGATTTTTCTGCATCTAAAGAGATGATCGTGTGATTTTTTTTCTTTGAGTTTGTTTATATAGTGGATTACATTAATGGCTGTTCATATATTGAACCAACCTTGCATCTGTGGGATGAAGCCTATTTGATTGTGGTGAATGATGGTTTTGACCTGTTCTTTGATTTGGATTGCAAGAATTTTATTGAGTATTTTTGCATTCATATTCATACACGAGATTGGTCTGAAGTTCTATTTTTAGGGAGGGTTCTAGTGTGGCTTCAGTATTAGAGTAATTGCCGCTCCATAGAATGAATTAGATAATGTTCCTTCTGTTTCTATTTTATGGAATCGTTTGAGGAATATTGGTATCAGGTTTTCTTTGAAGGTCTGGTAGAATTCCATACTAAATCCATCTGGACTTGGGCTTTTTTGGGGGTTGGCAGGTTTCTAATGACTTCTTCTATTTCCTTATGGGATATGAGCCTGTTTAGAAAGGGCTCTTATCCTGCTCTTGGCTTAGGTTTGGTATGTGATATCTGTTTAGAAACCATCCTTTTCATCTATATTTTCTAAACAATTCTTAACAATAAAAGAATGATGGGGGGAATCAACATCCCTGACCTCAAGTTCTACTACAGAGAAATATTTATAAAATCTGCATGGTATTGCTACAGAGACAGACAGATTGATCAATGGAAAGAATTGAAGATTCAGAAATAAAACCTACTTAACTATACTTGACCTTTGACAAAGAAGTAAAAAATATACAATGGAAAAAAGAAAGCATCTTTAACAAATGGTACTGGTCTAACTGGCTATCCGTATGTAGAAAAGTGAGAATAGACCCATATTTGTCACCATGCACAAAGCACAAGTCCAAGTTGATCAAGGACTTCAACATAAAACCAGATACACTAAATCTAATGGAAAAGAAGTTAGGAAGGAGCCTGGAACTCATTGGCACAGGGGGAAATTTCCTAAACGGACTCCAATGGCTCACACTCTAAGATAAAAAATTGATAAATAGGAAATTGAAAAGATTCTGTAAGGCAAAGGACATAGTCAAGAAGACAAATCGGCATCCTAGAGATTAGGAAAGTCTTCACTAATCGCACCTCTAATGGAGAAATAATATCCAAAATATATAAAGAACTCAAGAAGCTAACCACCAAAAAACCAAACAACCCAATAAAAAAAATGGTGTATAGAACTAAACTGAGAATTCACACAGAGGAATCTCAAATGGCTGAGAAGCACCTAAGAAGTCTTCAATGTCCTTAATGACAGAGAAATGCAAATCAAAACGACCCTGAGATTCCACCTTACACCAACCAGAATGGCTAAGATCAAAACCTCAGGTGACAAACATGTTGGCAAGGATGTGGAGAAAGAAACACTCCTCCATTGTTGTTGGGATTGCACGTGGGTGGTACAACCTCTCTGGAAATCAATTTGGAGGTTCCTCAGAAAATTGAAAATAGACCTACCTAAAGACCCAGCAATACCATTCTTGGGAATATACCCAAAAGATACCCCACCATGCCACAGGGGCACATGTTCCATTATGTTCATAGAGGCCTTATTTGTGATGCCCAGAAGCTGGAAACAATCCAGATGTCCCACAACAGAAGAACAGATACAGAAAAGGTGGTTAATTTACACAATAGTGTACTATATAGCTATTAAGGACAAGGATAATCTGAGTTTTGCAGGCAAATGGATGGAGCTAGAAAATATCATGCTGAGTGAGGTAACTCACACCCAAAAAGACATGCACAGTATGGTCTCACTAATAAGTGGATATTACGCAAAAATTTAAAAATACAGAATAACCAAGATATAGTCCACATAATTCAAAAAGGTCAACAAACTGAGGAGCTCACGTGAGGATGCCTCAGTCCCACTTGGGAGGGAGAAGAAAGCAATAAGGGTATATGGAGGGAGGGTCCTAAGAGGGAAAGAGGGTAAGATTGGGGGGGGGGAGGAAAACATGATCTTCTATTGGGTGGGACTGAAGACTATGTTAAAGTATGTTAGAAAATCACCACAATGCATCAAATTAAAAATTATTTAAAATAATTGGGAAATGCATTTTTATATGATGTTCAAATGTGTGGTTTTGGTGAATATAAACAATTTTCCTTGCATGCTTCCCTTATAGGCAACTGACAATGTGGAGGGACAAATAAATGGATAAATAAACCACTAAGGTTTGGTTGTTTCTGACAGTTATCTTGCTTTCCTTTCATTTACAAATGACATAATACACTTCATGTAATAGTCTTCATCTCCATTGCCATATTTGAGAGTCTTTTGAACTAAAATCACTTATTTCCTGACTTGTTCAGAAACCTAAAGTAAAAGGTAAGCTGTCTGTCATGTTTTATTCAAAAACTTCTACATAAAATTAAATAAATAAACCTTTGAAAGAAAGCAATAGTCTGGGAAAAAGCAACAAAAATATTTCTATACCAACAGAGGCGATAAATGCTTTTCCTGGCTGTACCCCAACCTATCTTCCTTTTCACACTTATTTTCCTTACTACAGCAGCAATAATGTGATTTTTCCCTTTTGTATTGTTGCTCCATACACCTTATCCTAGTGCTAATATTAACTGTTGTCGTTATTATCTCTTTCCACACCTCTATGGCTCTTGCCTTGGGCCTGGAATCACTATTTACTTGAGAGGAAACAGTATATTGAAAGACTTAGAAAGGTGAAAAATCAAAGTTTTTGTGGTTCTGGGCAGCTGAGGTTAGACTCCTTTGGCACATAAGAAAACAAATGACAAACACTTCTAAATTCTTTCCAAGGTTTTCTTTCTTGCAGGGTTGGAACACAAAAGTGTGAGTGACAGCTTAGATGACATGATCATTTTGGGGACACAGTTCTCTAGGTGATATTATAAAGGGAAATAGAGGAGGTGGAAGATAAATTGTCATTGAATGGGTTTTCATACCACTGGCAGTGTAATTTAGTTTAATAGTAGTGACAGTCCAGTTTGAACCTGCTGACAGATGGTTGCTGGCAAAAAAAGATATGGTTGAGACTTACTGTCAAGATACAAGCTTTCATGTTAACTGAACAACATTTTTTAAAGAACATTTCAAAGGATGATGAAAATAAAAAGTAATGATATTTAACACTCACATTGTATGAAACATATCTAAGTGCTCCTAGTAGGATAGACGCTGGCTGAGAGAGATAGCATAATATTGTAAGGGTGAGTGACTCCAAGAAAGAATGAGTCTTGAAAAATAGGTTTTAGTGTTTGCTAGGATTTTGTATGTCTAAGGGTACTCAGAGAAAAGGGCAAGGTTACCAGATTAAGTGTAACTGAGAAACACCATAACCTCTGGCATTTAAATAGAAAATAGAAAATGGCATACTTTTCGTAGGCCATGACCAAGATGTGTACTTTGTAAATTCTTGATAGCTCCATTGGGATCTTGACTAATCTTCAGTAGTTTGAAGGTGGTTGTTAAACAATACCCATAAGAATTTTTTTAAATAATTTACTTTGCACCATAGAATGTCAAGGTACCTACATTTGTTACATTCATTTTTTAGAAACTAGAATGCAACCAAGGGAGATTATATAATATCTTAACTGAACATTGATTCAAATAAGGGAGGTATTACTATGTAACAAAAAGGGACATTCAACTCAAGACCTTTCAGGGAAACAGCTAGTACAGCTTATTGGACAAGGTCAAATAGCAAACTGTTTCTTTTCTATAGTATAAACCTTTGGGAGTTAGTAAAGATGAATAGAAACTATTGATTATTTAGAAATAATGAGGAACTCTAGAGATTAAGAAGGTGTAGGTGGGACACTGGAAAAAGGTATTTATATACAGAATGTTTTCATTTTTTTTAAAAACTGTCTTCTGAACACACAAAAGATCTTATTGACCAGAGAAGATTAGCAAATACCTGTTCTCAAACATAGTTTATGGTTTGGGAATTTTGTTTTGCTTGTTTTGTTTTGCCAAAATTTAGATACACTAAAACCCATCTTCTTATCTAATCTTACCTTATCTCATCCTATCCTCTTGACATCGTACCCAATTCTCCATGGCTTCATTAGTAAAAGTGCATTTGTTTTAAGATGCAATAATATGATAGTTACTGAATTCTGCCTCCTTCTATTAGGTACTTCTCTGTTAAGGTTTTAATAAACTTCGGCAACTTTGGCTCTGTATAGTGTTGCAGATTTGCTAGAAATTCCCAATTCTTTTTTTCATTTTTCTATAAGTAGGACCACACAGCATTCTGTGCCTCAATGTGCCATGGTGCCTATTAAAAAGTTCACAGAAGCACTAGACACATATATCAATTGAAAGCACTCTCTATACAACCCTTTCTCTGAGTCTCCTATCTAAAAATGTATGCCTATTTTAAGGATTCTTTATAGCTTTAAAAAATGATGATCCTTCCTCTTTCATCATTTGCAAAATGACTCCAACTACTAGTTTCTAACACTAAACAGAATATATGCTGAATAGTGCTTAAGTCATTGCATTTAAAGTTTCATTTTGTAAAATATTATACTATAAACAGATTATTCTTTCTATTTGGAATGAGCGTAGAATGAATGTCTTCCCACAAATGGATCACTAGCTCATGAAATTTTATCATCACTCTTAGAGTTAAAGAAGGTACAGTAAGTGGCACAGCTGCTGAATACTGTCCATAAACCGTATTGTAGCTATGACTTACAGAATAACAGCCTGTAAAAGAGAATCTTTAAAAAGCTGTATATACTTAAATGTTTATTATAAAAAATAGCTTATTTCAAAATCAAGTGTATGATTTCACATGACATTAAGCCCATTTTTCTTGAAAACAGCTACTCTTTAGAGAAAATAGAAAATCTACACTCAAACCTAATCATAAAATGTGCTACATCCCATAATATAATAGAATATTTTCTCCAAATAATTCAACTCATAGTGTTGTGCTTATGATATTCTTGACAGTAAGTAGTGAAATCTATTTATTCTCCTAAAATCTGGGCAGTATATCTGATTCCCTAGAATTAAAAGTTTTATTTATTTTATGTATATGAGTACACTGTAGCTGTCTTCAGACACACCAGAAGAGGGCATCTAATCTTATTACAGATGTTTGTGAGCCACCATGTGGTGGCTGGGAATTGAACTTAGGACCTCTGGGAGAGCAGTCAGTTCTCTTAACCACTGAGCCATCTCTCCAGCCCAATTCCCTAGAATTAAAGAGTAATAAATGTAATATAAATAAATTATTTTGCCTGGCTCATGAGAAGACAAGTAGTTTAACTTCAAGTTAGAAGCCTAGGCTACCATGAGTGAAGCTTAACCATGTGTCAAGAAAACAGTAGATGACAACAAGTACTATTGCCCCTGTATAAGATGATACCTAGGACATGTGAAGTAGACCATTTTCACTGTTGCAGTCCCTGTTGAGGACTCAAGCTAACGACAGTCTCATGGTTGTCTACAGACAACATTTTTTTTATTAACTTGAGTATTTCTTATATACATTTCGAGTGCTATTCCCTTTCCCGGTTTCTGGGCAAACATCCCCCTCCCCCCTCCCCTACTTTATGGGTGTTCCCCTCCTCATCCTCCCCCCATTGCCGCCCTCCCCCCAACAATCTAGTTCACTGGGGGTTCAGTCTTAGCAGGACCCAGGGCTTCCCCTTCCACTGGTGATCTTACTAGGATATTCATTGCTACCTATGAGGTCAGAGTCCAGGGTCAGTCCATGTATAGTCTTTAGGTAGTGGCTTAGTCCCTGGAAGCTCTGGTTGGTTGGCATTGTTGTTCATATGGGGTCTCGAGCCCCTTCAAGCTCTTCCAGTACTTTCTCTGATTCCTTCAACGGGGGTCCTATTCTCAATTCAGTGGTTTGCTGCTGGCATTCGCCTCTGTGTTTGCTGTACTCTGGCTGTGTCTCTCGGGAGAGATCTACATCCGGCTCCTGTCGGCCTGCACTTCTTTGCTTCATCCATCTTGTACAGACAGCATTTTAGAGCAAGAAAATCTACTCGTGTGTGTGTGTGTGTGTGTGTGTGTGTATACACATGTATTTATAAATATGTATACACATACATATGTACATGTACACACATGTATACATATATGTTTGTTTAATAATACTTCTGTAGAATGTTACTTTCATGTGTGTTTTCAAGGCTAACCATATGGTATTGGATAACTAATTGATGTGACCTTAACTGAGAAAGATTATTTCTCCTGCTCTCAGCATTCCTTACTTGCCTGTAGTTCTTTGTCTAGAGTTGAAGTTTGGAGTGGGTAGGAATACTATAAGATCAAGTGGATATGGGGTTTGCAGTGTGTGTGAGATTTTGTCTTATAGGGATGTCAGATGCTATATACATAAAATTGCAGCAACATGACAGCCTAAATATGTCATCATTTTAATTCACTAAAGTTCCAATATTCTTTTCTACCAAACCCTGATAACTGAAGCACAGTAGAGCAAAAAACAAAACAGAACAGAACAAAACAACCAATAAACCTTAAATGTAAATAATCAATTTGGAAATCTGATCATAGACTAATAAAACCTTGAAAATATAATCATACCTTAGAGATATTTCTATAAAGCTACATCCTTTGAGATTTTTAATTTATTAAATAAATCTCTGTAAATTAGGAAGACTTCTGTTCAGAAAACTAATTACTGATGAAACAGACACAGGTAACTTAAATTCAATAAAATATGAAAGCTAATCAGATATCATATGTTAATCAAGTTATTTCAAGCTCTCTAGGTTTTTTTTCATTTTCTTTTTTTTTTTTATTAACTTGAGTATTTCTTATATACATTTCGAGTGTTATTCCCTTTCCCGACTTCTGGGCAAACATCCCCCTCCCCTTCCTTATAGGTGTTTCCCTCCCCATCCTCCCCCCATTGCCGCCCTCCCCCCAACAATCTAGTTCACTGGGGGTTCAGTCTTAGCAGGACCCAGGGCTTCCCCTTCCACTGGTGCTCTTACTAGGATATTCACTGCTACCTATGAGGTCAGAGTCCAGGGTCAATCCATGTATAGTCTTTAGGTAGTGGCTTAGTCCCTGGAAGCTCTGGTTGCTTGGCATTGTTGTTCATAAGGGGTCTCGAGCCCCTTCAAGCTCTTCCAGTTCTTTCTCTGATTCCTTCAACGGGGGTCCTATTCTCAGTTCAGTGGTTTGCTGCTGGCATTCGCCTCTGTGTTTGCTGTATTCTGGCTGTGTCTCTCAGGAGCGATCTACATCCGGCTCCTGTCGGTCTGCACTTCTTTGCTTCATCCATCTTGTCTAATTGGGTGGCTGTATATGTATGGGCCACATGTGGGGCAGGCTCTGAATGGGTGTTCCTTCTGTGTCTGTTTTAATCTTTGCCTCTCTCTTCCCTGCCAAGGGTATTCTTGTTCCCCTTTTAAAGAAGGAGTGAAGCATTCACATTTTGATCATCCGTCTTGAGTTTCGTTTGTTCTAGGCATCTAGGGTAATTCAAGCATTTGGGCTAATAGCCACTTATCAATGAATGCATACCATGTGTGTTTTTCTGTGATTGGATTACCTCACTCAGGATGATATTTTCCAGTTCCAACCATTTGCCTACGAATTTCATAAAGTCATTGTTTTTGATAGCTGAGTAATATTCCATTGTGTAGATGTACCACATTTTCTGTATCCATTCCTCTGTTGAAGGGCATCTGGGTTCTTTCCAGCTTCTGGCTATTATAAATAAGGCTGCGAAGAACATAGTGGAGCACGTGTCTTTTTTATATGTTGGGGCATCTTTTGGGTATATACCCAAGAGAGGTATAGCTGGATCCTCAGGCAGCTCTCTAGGTTTTTACTACCTTACTAAAAAGATAGAAATTATTTGGACTCTTCTCATTTCCCCTAATGACATTCCTTGGCTGTTTATTTCCTTTATTCATTTCTGATATTTAACATGCAGTTGAAACATGCCCATGAATTACGTGTTTCTGTATGTTTCTGTTAGGACCAGAATAATTCTATCAACTATTACATAAATTTCTTGATCTCATATATCTTACTTTTTTTATCCAAAAGTTATGCCATCTCTCTCCTTTATTTTATTTATTTATTTATCTATTTATTTATCTATTTATTTATTTATTTTAAAGGTATGGGTTAAAATTTACTTTTTAGTTTATATAAATAATTTCTCTAAGATATCCAATACTACCTTTAATTACAGGGTTTTCTTGAAATTTTTGTATTAGATTTATTTCTTTAATTTCAAATATTAGTACCCTACCTGGCGTCCTGTCCATAAGCATCCCCATCCTCTCCCCCTTTTCCAAGGGGTATTTCCCATCAACTCCACTTATCCCCAACCCCGACATTCCCCTGCACTGGGGGTCTAATTGTGGCAGGACCAAGGGCTTCCCCTTTCACTAGTTCCCTAACAATGTTATTCTCTGCTACATATGCAGTTGGAGCCCTGGGTCAATCCATGTATAGTCTTTCTGTGGTGGTTTAGTCCCTGAAAGCTCTGGTTGGTTGTCTCTGTTGTTCTTATGGGGTTGCAAGCCCCTTCAGCTCTTTCAATATTTCCTCTAATTCCCCCAAAGGGGTCCTGTTCTCAGTTCAGTGGTTTGCTGCTAGCATTGACCTCTTTATTTGACGTGCTCTGGATGTGTCTCTAAGGAGAGATCTATAACTGGTCTCTTTCAGCAAGCACTTTTTAGCTTCGTCAATCTTATCTAGTTTTGGTGGCTCTGTGTGTGTGTGTGTGTGTGTGTGTGTGTGTGTGTGTGTGTGTTATATATATATATGCCACATATGGAGCAGGCTCTGAATGGCCATTCCTTCATTCTCTGCTCTAAACTTTACCTCCATATCCCCTCCTATGGATATTTTTGTTCTGCCTCTTAAGAAGGAGTGGGAGCGTTATCATTTTGGTCATCCTTCTTTTTGAGATTCCTGTGGTCTGTGGATTACATCTTGGGAAATTCGAGCTTTTGGGATAATATCCACTTATCAATGAGAGCACACCAAGTGTTTTCTCCTGTGACTGGGTTACCTCACTCAGGATGATATTTTCTAGTTCATTCCATTTGCCTGTGAATTTCATAAAGTCATTGTTTTTGATAGCTGAGTAATATTCCATTGTGTAGATGTTCCAAATTTTTTGAATCCATTCCTCTGTTGAAGGGCATCTGGGTTCTTTCCAGCCTTTTGCTATTACAAATAAGGCTGCAATGAACATAGTGGAGCATGTGCCCTTGTTATATGTTGGGGCATCTTTCGGGTATAAGCCCAGGAGAGGTATAGCTGGGTCCTCGGGTAGTGCAGTGCCCAATTTTCTGAGGAAACTACAGACTGATTTCTAGAGTGGTTGTACCAGTCTGCAATCCCAACGGCCATGGAGGAGTGTTCCTCTTTCTCTACATCCTTGCCAGTGTCTGCTGTCACCTGAGTTTTTACCTTAGCCATTCTGACTGGTATGAGGTGGAATCTCAGGTTTGTTTTGATTTGCATATACCTGATGACTATGGATGTTGAACATTTCTTTAAGTGCTTCTCGGCCACTGGATATCCCTCAACTGAGAATGTTTTGGTTAGCTCTGTACCCCATTTTAATAGGGTTATTTGGCTCTCTGGAGTCTAACTTCTTGAGTTCTTTGTATATTTTGGATATAAGCCCTCTCTCCTTTATGTCCAGACTCCTTTCATACTGAAGCTACATACTCTCCACAAAATGTTCTTCTCCCTTATTGCCTTCCTCTCTTAATTTAAAATTCTATATATTTTTAAAACAGAAAAATGATTCTGGTTCCATTTGACTTACATTTTTTCCATACTCAAGTCTCACCCATTTGCTTTACCTTTAAATTATACTAACATTAGGGAAATAAAACATTGGAGTACTCACACACACTCCATTAGTGAGCAACCTGGGTGCTAGAGAGGAACTTTTAGTTCCTTATCTCAGATACAGCTCCAAGACCAAAATGCTAGAAAACATAGTGTTTCTTGTATGAGTAATATTTCAATATTAGATAAAATGGAAAATGCATGGGAGAATACACTACAAAGTTTGAGCTACATGAAGTTCTTGGCAAATCTTATTATTTTGATACTTCTATAACATGCTATAAAAAAAAGCTTACAAAAATTTTAAATTAATAAAATTGAAACTGGGGGAAGATTATTTATGATGAAAGAAGCTTTTCTTTGATTAATAAATACAGAAATTTCATACTGTTCACTTTTAGAGACTAGAAATTAATGATTATTTATAATTTGATCATGATAACTTTAAGTCACTCCAATAACATGAAAAGAAACTAAACTTATTGCATAAAATTGGTGACTTTCTTAAAAATTAGGCAATATTTCTCATAATCATAAAATTGAATTTTCATCAAAATAAAAGAAATCAGAAGCTGTGAAGTGTATTTAAACAGCAGACATTACCCAAAGTATTGTTTAGAAATTATCTATTTCAATTGTTATCGAAGCCTTAGGAGAATATCATCTCCTTTTTACAAATGGAAATTTAAATTTATTCATGTTAACATGAGTAATATCCAATATGTCATTGTCATATTTTAGGTTTAATATCCTGAATTTTGGTTACCAAAGAAAATGAAAATTTGAAAAACTTCTAGAAATCCTGAAGATGAGTCTTGACTTCTTTTTCCTTTCACTATTGGACTAAAGCAACTTAAGGGAGAGAGAATTTATTCCAGTTAAAAGTTCCAGGTAACAGTGTATCATAGAGAGAAAGTCAAGGCAGCAAGTGGTTCCAAAAGTACTCACAGGACATTCACATACAAAATAGAGCCATGGATGCATGCGTGTTATCATTCTATTTGTCTACTCTACTCTGCACTGCCCAGACTCTGTTACGACTTTAACAGTGTCACCCACAGTGGGCAGATATCCCTACCCTACAGGTATTTTAAAATCCCCTCAACAGATGAGTTCAGATTTTGTCAGTTGACAATACTAGCTATCACAACATTTTTAGGAGACAAATACTACTTCTCAAGCTTGTATATTGGCTTCTATTATTTTTAATGTATTTATTAAATTACTTTATTTACATTCCAAATTTTGGCCCCCTGCCAGGTCCCCCTTCCCTGAGTTCTTCATCCTATTTTCCCCTCCCCTTTGCCTCTGAGAGGGAACTCACGCACTCACCCATACTCCTTATGCACCAGCCCACAGCATTCCTGAGGCATCAAGTTTCAAAAGGATTGGTCTCATCCTCTCACTAGTCCAGACAAGGCAGTCCTCAGGTACATATGTGCAGTGGAGGGTAGGGGGCAGAGACCAGCCTATGTAAGCTCTTTGGTTATTGGCTAAGTTTCTGGGAGCTCTGGGATGGGGGGTGGTGGTCCAGGTTACTTGATACTGTTCTTTTTCCTCTAGGGTTACCATCTCCTTCAACTTCTTCAATCCTTCCCCTAACTCTTTCATAGGAGTCCCAAACCCCTGTCCAATGATTGACTGAAAGTATCTGCATCTGCATCTGTCACCTACTGTTAGAGCCTCTCAGAGGACAACCATGCTAGGCTCTTATCTGCAAGAACAGCATAGCATCAGTAATAGTGACAGGGTTTGGTACATGAGAATGGAATGGATCCCAAGTTGGGCAGGTCACTGCCCTTTCCATTAGACTTCACTGCGTTTTAGTCCCTGCATTTCATTTAGATAGGAACAATTCTCAGTCAAAATTTTTGAAGATGAGTGGATGGCCCCATCTCTTTACCGGGGGTTCTGAACCAGGTAACCACGACCCAAAGGAAATGGATGTGCTCACTGATAAGTGTATATTAGCCATAAAGTACAGACTACCCATGATACAAATCACAGAACTGATGAAGTTTAACAAGAAAGAAGACCCAAGTAAGGATGCTTCAATCCCACTTAGAAGAGAGAACAAAATAACCATGGGAGGCAGAGGGAGGGAGGGACCTGGGTGGGAGAGAAGAGGGGAAGCAGATCAGGAAAAGGAGGACAGGATCAGGTATGGGAGGAGACAGGAGAGAAACCTAGAGGGTCAGGAGAATGAATGAAAATATGCAGCTGTGTGTGCGGCGGAGGAAGGAGAGCGGAACGGGGGGCGGGGCGGGGTGAGTTGGGGCAGAAACCTCTAGAAAGTCCCAAGTGACCTTGGATATGAGAGGCTCCCAGAACTCGTTGAGGATAATCTTAGCTGAAACTCTAAGATTGGGGAGATGGAACCCAAAGAGGGTTTTAATATTATTGAAGCAACCTCAAACCTCATTTCCTGTGGGTTGAATTTCATTGTAATTTCAATGAATGTGTGTCAGTTTAAAATTCATTATTGAGAAATAATGGTTGATTTCAGATCTGCTTGCCCCTGCCTCTTGAGTGGTAGAACAAAGGTGTGTGCTGCTGCCACCACCACTAGGCAAGAAGACTTTTGATCACAGAAGTGATTGGAGAACAACGGGGTTCTCTTATGAGGAATCCTGCAGAGGTTTCACCTTGTGATAGACTAAGTATGAAAAGGGAAGACAAATCAGACATCATAGTTCTGAAAGAAGACGGTATTGGGTGTAAAAGTAGAACAAAGAATTGATTGTGGAGGGAAAGTGAAGAAATATTGCCTGGAAGAAAAGACGCTTGCATATATGAATTAAAGTAGTCTACGCATAATTTCGTAACATTTTTTGCATATGAATGTTGGGAACAAGAAGCTGTAGGGAGAACAGTGGATAAAAGATTTTTGTACTAAATTCTCTTCTAACAAGACCAATTTGTAGTTGAGCTGTTTATATCCCTTTGACTATAAAGAGCAGTAATTATACACAACACTGAAACACTAAATTATTCAATTGCTTCAAATTTGTTAACCTCACATTCTTTTTCCCATGCGCCTGTTTTAGGCCCGTCCTCTGCATCAAGACATTTTTAGATTTGTGTGAAATCTGCTATTATTTTATTCAAAGTGAGTTTATTCAAAACAACTTTCACTTCATTTTCAGAAATTTTCTTTTCATTTTTGCCTGTTGTTTACAATGCCCTTACGTGTGTCTTGTTAAAGAGAACTCATAATTTAGGTAAATCATCAGTGTTCCAGACTAAGTAAAACACACATTTTCCCTGGACTATTTAATGACTCAAGCTATTAATAATATTTTAAATTTTTGTCTATTCTATTAAGAACATCACTAGCTATTGTGCATCTGTCAAGGATCACTTTATTTCGAAAAGAAGATATTGTCTATTTTCTGCTTGTCTTAGTGACTGACCTACTTTAGTGACCAAAGCTTTTCACTGAGACCTTCCTCTTATCTCCTGGATTTCTTACATGGCATTTTTTTCTCTAGCAAATGATATTTGATATTACTATAAAAATATGGACACAAACACTGATGTTATTTTAATGAACATAGTCTAGTTAATCAAATTAATATATATCACTATTTCACTACTGGAAATGCCAGGAAAAATATAGAATTCACTATGTCAAAAAAAGATAAATATCTCATTGAGTTTGCTTCTTTACATAACTCTTTCATTCCCAGAGGGTAAAATTATTTCAACAGGATACTTTTCAAAGATTTTGATCTGAGTTGGAGAATCAAGCACTTGAAATGCCAAAAAATTATAAATTGATTTGTAGGAAAATAGAATGAATTTATTCACTCTGAGTGAATTTTCTTCAGCTTTAAAGTATAGAGGCATACATCAGGAAGGCCAAAAAGTTCAGTCACTTTCCTGAAAAATTATGAACTCACTGTTCAATATCCATGGGGAATAAGTTCTAGGATGTTGACCAAAAACCCCACTACTGCCAATGAATTTTATTCATGGCCACTCAAGTTCTTCTGAAGATGTCATGATAATCCCATGTAGCCTACATAAATCCTCATTTAAACATTAAATAATTTTCAACCATTCAGGCTTCCTAATGCAAAGTAATACTAAGTAAACACTGTTCAAAGGGGGGAAAAGTAAAAATATTTGTACATACTCAATACAGACCAAATTCTTTTTCCAAATACTTTAAATTCACATTTTCAAGACACGTGGATTTGGAACAGAGAATTGAATAGGGTACTGCCTATACTAAAAGCCAAACTGCAGTATGGAAAGTTTACCACCGACCATGGATCTGAGAGGTTTTGTTAATAAAGTTTTATTTTTCTTCGTGTCTGTATGTCTTACATATTGGGAGTCTCTATGGTTCCCCAAAGAAGCCCGACAGAAGCTTTAGATTTCACAGAGTTAGAGATGCAGGCAATTAGAAACACCCTAATGTGGGAGATGACAAATTAGATCATCTTCTCTGGAAGAATTAGCCCTTGTGAACTCCGAGCCATTTCTCTAGTACAAACATGAACAATTTGTGAAAACTCTGAAAGACAGTGTGAACAGAGAAACTATGACATTGGATTAGATATAAAATGGAGAATATTCATTTTAAATAGTCCTATTCTCATATAGAGAGCTATAATTAACCTTAAAATCAGTTGCTTAATGTAGTGTTGCGTGTCTTGGGGATTCCCTCACTGTGAAGAAAATACAATTAAAAAGCAAGTAGAGGAAGAAAGAGTTTAGTTGGCTTACATTTGCAGACCATAGTCCGTCACTGGAGGGAGTTAGGACAGAAACTCAAACAGGACTGGGACCTCCAGACATGACTTGATAGAGTCCATGGAGGCATGCTACTTAGTAGCCTGGTTCACAGGGTGGGTGATTTGCACAGGCTACTTAAAGAACCAAGGACCAACAAGACAGGGACGGCGCCACCCACAATGTGCTGGGCTTTTCTCAAAGAATACTGAGAAAATGACTTAAAGCTGGATTTCATGGAGGCCTTATCTCAACTAAGGCTCCTTTCTTTCTGATAAGTTGCATCAGGTTGACATACAAAAGCAGCCAGTAAATCAATAAATTTGCCTCAATGTACTGTACACATTAAATACTTCAGTTGTTTTAATTAATTCACCTATGCACAAAACAAATAGAATAAATATCAAAGACTTGGCAGTTTTTACAGTTTATTGATTGGTCGGTAGTGTATTTATGTGTTTGTCTGTGTTTGTGTAGTGTGCATTGTGGGGGGTGCTCTGTATGCGGTCCATACCTGCCATGGTATTGAGTAGGTAGTTAAAGGAAAACTTTTAAAGGTCAGTTCTTTGATGATCAAACTTTTATAACTGAGGCATCTCACTTGTCCCAGTATATATTCTTGAAAGCATCAATATAGGGTTGAAATAAATCTACCTGGGCTGTGCAAGTGCAAGCATGAAATTTTGAAATCATGAAAACAGTTGAATATTTATTGTTAATTAGATTTTTGGGTAGTTAAATCACACTTCTTTTGCAAAATATTGAGTGTGGGTGTATTTTAAAATATGAAACAACTAAATACTTCTTATTCAAGAGGAAATGCGGAGCTAGAGATCTAAGCACAATACTTAAATAAGAGAGGCCAGTGAGAGGCTGGGAAACGTCATGAGACGCTGTCAATGACAATTAATCACGATATGCTGCCATGTAATAAAATGTAAAAACATTTGTTTTATAGACCACAATAATAAGATGTAATTAATAGATACATTTATGCTTATATAATTAACATGATAAAAATCTCAGCCCCCCAAAAAATCTGTTAATGTAACTACATTAAATCAGAAATCAACAGAGGAATGGATACAGAAAATGTGGTATATCTACACAATGAATATTACTCAGCTATCAAAAACAATGACTTTATGAAATTTGTAGGCAAATGGTTGGAACTGGAAAATATCATCCTGAGTGAGGTAACCTAATCACAGAAAGACATACATGGTATGCACTCATCGATAAGTGGCTATTAGCCCAAATGCTTGAATTACCCTAGACGCCTAGAACAAATGAAACTCAAGATGGATGATCAAAATGTGAATGCTTCACTCCTTCTTTAAAAGGGGAACAAGAATACCCTTGGCAGGGAAGAGAGAGGCAAAGATTAAAACAGAGACTGAAGGAACACCCATTCAGAGCCTGCCCCACATGTGGCCCATACTATACAGCCACCCAATTAGACAAAATGGATGAAGCAAAGAAGTGCAGACCGACAGGAGCCGGATGTAGATCGCTCCTGAGAGACACAGCCAGAATACAGCAAATGCAGAGGCGAATGCCAGCAGCAAAACACTGAATTGAGAATAGGACCCCCGTTGAAGGAATCAGAGAAAGAACTGGAAGAGCTTGAAGGGGCTCGAGACCCCATATGGACAACATTGCCAAGCAACCAGAGCTTCCAGGGACTAAGCCACTACCTAAAGACTATACATGGACTGACCCTGGACTCTGATCTCATAGGTAGCAAGGAATATCCTAGTAAGAGCACCAGTGGAAGGGGAAGCCCTGGGTCCTGCTAAGACTGAACCCCCAGTGAACTAGATTGTTGGGGAAGGGAGGCAAGGGGGGGAGGATGGGGAGGGGAACACCCATAAAGAAGGGGAGGGGGGAGGGTGATGTTTGCCCTGAAACCGGGAAAGGGAATAACACTCGAAATGTATATAAGAAATACTCAAGTTAATAAAAAAAAGAAAGAAAGAAAGAAATCAATATTAGAACACATTTTCTTCGTTGATTTTGAATTGTCTGATTTGTAACTTTAACTAGCTATGATTCTTGTCTGACATGTGATCTAAAAAAAAATCAAATCTAGATTTGCTTTTATAGGTGTCACATTTTGGGTTTGACCATTATTTTCACTAAGTAGTGACAGATTGTGAATTTGTTCCTGAATTTACATAGATATTCGTTTCTTTCCTAGTGATTTTCTGGCTGTTCCTAGAGAAAATCTTCAAGGTTCTTTGGAGCTATCTCAAAATGTGTAAGAAAGAAATGTGTAAGTATTATCTGATAAAACTATTCAAAATGGATTTTTTTAATCCAAGGAGCATTAAAACTACCAGAACTGAGAAGAGCGAAGTGAATGCGAGCATGTTGTAGGCAAGAAGCAGATTGGCCTTTGGGGAGTCTCAGGAAACTGTGGTCCCTGCTCCTCTAAGTCTGATGTTACAGAAAAGAGATATGATGGCAATAAACCTTCATCTACCCATGGGTGGTACCAAATGTGAGGAGGCAGCTAATGATCTTGCTGGGCTCTGACTCCGATCCAGACATTTGTTGTAATTCACAGTAAATGTTGCAAGCAATGATTTAACTTGAATTTTAAAGGTTACCCACTTGCAAAGGATTGAAAGTCATTAGCCTCATATTCAATATTCTGAACTTAACTACGGCTTACTAAATGATCTCTGAGTTAGAGAAAAGGAGGAAAGGAGGAAATACAGCCAATTTGTTCGTTTGGCAAAATATTCAGAATTGAGATTCTGAAATGTGCAGCTTCTAAATGTCGCAAGTTGTTTTGTGTTATCGGAGATGTATACTCATCAGTCTGTAGTAAATTCGATATCAAATGAAAGAATTGTATTGAACTGTACGATAACAGAGAAAGTAATGCAATGAGATAAAGATAGGAAAAACACAAATAGTGAAAATAATGTTTAAAAAGTCTGATGTGAATGATTGTCATTATAACCCAAATATCTGTGAGAATTGCATTCTAAAGCAGATTTCCAGTTATGATAACGGAAGCTGCTGTGAACACTGGTTTCACACATACACAGACATACATGTATGAGTGTATATATACATGTATGTTTAAGTATATATAAGAATATATATATGAAATGTGGTTACGCATATACAATGCATAATAAAATGGACTAATAATAATAATAAAATGTAAAATTCTTAGCTATGTATTACAACAAAAGTCATTGCATTGTGTTGTGTGCTTCTATCTTCTTAGACGGTATTTGCCCCGCTCTTGTAGTGACATGGAGTGATGAGACGCCAATATGACGTAGTGAGTGCAAGCAAAGGATGCGGGCTTTAGAGTGACATAAGTCAACTACTGACTTTATTTTTTTAAACATTCTTATACTGCATTTTATACATTTTGTCTGCGTATATGTTCTGCAACACATGCATGCCTGCCACACTTAAAGATCCTGGAGCTGGAGTTACAAATGATAAGCAACAGTCAGGTGGATGCTGGGGATTGCATCCATGTTCTTTTAACCAGTGGTCTTAGACACTAAGCCATCTCTCCAGTCCAATTTTAGAGGGAGACTTATGGAGCCTTGATGGTGTTGGTTAACCCAAAATAACAGAAAAAATGGGAAGTAATCCAAAGATAAGGATGGCTTTCTGAACTTGTTGAGGTCCACATGAGTGCCTTGTCTTTTTCAATCTTTTCTAAAATTAATTGATTAATTTGCATCAAAAACTGCCCCCACTCCTGGACTCTCCCACCCACAGACCTTTCTTCCATTCCCCCTTTCCTTTTTCTCTGAGAGGATGTGGCCTCCCCTGGATATTCTCCCACCCTCTTGCATCAAGTCTCTGCCAGGATAGGTGTATCCTCTCCCACTGAGGACAGACAAGGCATCCCTGTTGGGAAAAGGATACTGCAGTCATTCTAGCTCATGTGTGTTCTCTGGTTGGTGGCTCGGTCTCTGAGTGAATCCAGACCCACATGTGGAAAGAGGACAGGGAGTCTTCTCGAAGAGTAGTTATTCAATCTTAACCTTGCTTTTATGAGTTCTGACATTCATTCTCTACATATATTTTAAATGGTAATAATATTTATATAAAAATTGCTTATTTATGCAATTACATAGTTTCTGTTAGGTGCTTATTTACATAGATTTATTTTTAAATGCCAAAGTGGTTGAAAGCTAGAAGAATCATGGCTTAAAGTTATATACCATGTCATGGGTAGTACATGTACCTTAAGAATTAATTATGAAAATTTATGTGACAACATGCAGAAGACCTGAACATTCTCAGATCAAACAAAGAACTCAGCACTAAGAAGAGGATTTCAGCACATGGGCTACTTGCAGTCAACAAGCTATTCACAAATGATAGTTGCTAGACAGGAGAAATTCAGTTTACTTCAACTGAGCAACAATGTGTATATCTATCACACTACAAGGCAGGCCTCTTGTTCGGGTGTACATGTCCAACATAAACCGGGATTAGTGCTTTGAGCATTCTTTTTTTTTTGTTTTGTTTTGTTTTTGCCTTTAGGATTAATAAGAAATCATGAAATTGGGCAGTAGGCTGGGAGGGGTTGAGAGGGGTTGGTAGATAGAAATGCATATGATAAAACCACACTGTACGCAATTGTCACCAAATAAAATAAAATTAATGTCAAAACATCAAACATGAAATTTCAATCGTGAGATTTCTTGGTCTAACTAAAAATTAAAGTATGCAAAACTCAAAAGATTAGTACATACATAATTCAATGATGAATATTTAAGGAGTGTTTCACTAGTGTAATTTACTTATTATTAGTGAATGTATATTTTGAATCTGAAAAAGGAGCATTCATGGAAAATTTAAATTTGCAAACAGTTTTATAACACACTCCCTAATTAAAAATTACATAATATTAATAGAAACACATCATCTAGTGACTTTTAAGTTTACTAAAAATGCATTAGTAGCTTTTTTATTATTATTTTGCCTTGCACACTATCTCTGCCTTTAGATCAAAGTAGTATAAATATGTACTAGTTTTTGCAGCTACTAATAATGAAAACTAACAACAAAGAATGTGCCCTGATACCACATGCATATTTTCAATGGAAAGGAATTTTTAAGTGGACATTAAAAACCTGAAATTTATTATGCCAATTAAAAAAGGTATTATGATGCATAGTTAACAATATTGTTTTAGGTCATATATTTATGGTGATGGTAATTGAACCCAGGGACTAATGAATGCTGAGCTAGTGCTCTCCCACCGAGCTGTTTTCTTACCTCATGAGAATATTATACATAATGTCCATTCAATATTGTCTTAATTACTTTTAAATTACTATGATGAGCCACCATGGTCAAGGAGACTTATGGAAAGAAGAGTTATCAGTAGGGAGAATGGAAGGAGGCAGATAAAGACATTGAACCCAAACAGCAGCTGCGAGCTTAGATCTGATCCACAAGCACAAGTCTAAGAGGAAGATTCAGTGAATGCCCACATCGTATGTACTCGCTATAACTGGATAGTAGGCAAAAGGGTCCGAATACCCACTTGCAGTTCACAGACCGTATGAAGCTCAAGAAGAAGGAAGACCAAAGTGAGGATGCTTCAGTTCTTCTTAGAAGGGGGAACAGAATACTCACAGGAGGTAGAGGGTGGGAGGGACTTCGGAGGAAGTGAGGAGGGGGAAGGGAAAGAGGAGGACAGGATCCAGTACGAGAGGAGATGAGGATGATATACAGTCAGAAAACTGAACAGAGGTGTGTAGCAATGGGAATGGGTAACTAGAGTAGACACCAGAAAGTCCCAGGTGCCAGGAAATCAAGAGGCTTCCAGGACCCAAATGGGATGAAATTAGCTGAAATGCCCAACAAATACAAGGGAGAACACGCAGAGACCATATCCAGAGGTTAGGCACGGCCCCCGGTTGGGGCACAGAGCCACTCACTCATCTTCAAATTTTTAACACAGATCTGCTCCTGTCTAAAGGTAATTCGGGAGTAGACACCGAAAGAAAGGCCACCCAGAGACTGCCTACCTGGGGATCCATCCCATATACAGACATCAAAGCAGACACTATTACAGATGCCAAGACTTGCTTGTTGACAGAAGCCTGAGAGGCTCTGCCAGAGCCTGACAAGTACAAATGCAGATGCTCACAGCCAATCATTTGTCTGCACATGCGGACCCTAACGAAGGAGTTAGAGAACCAACTGAAGGAGCCTCAAAGATTTGCAACCCCATAGGAAGAACAACAATATCAACTTACCAGAGCTCCCACGGACTAAACCACCAACCACAGAGTATATATGGAGGGACCCATGGCTCCAGCTGCATATGTAGCAGAGGATAGCCTTATCTGGCATTGGTGGGAAGAGAGGCCCTTGGTCCTGTAAAGGCTCAACTCTCCAGTGTAGGTGAATGCCAGGGCAGTGAGCTGGGAGTGGATTTGTGGGTGGGGGAACATACTCATAGAAGCAGGGGGAAGAGGATGGGATAGGAGGTTTGCTGAGGGGAAATCGGGAAAGGGATAAATATTTGAAATGTATATAAATAAAATATCCAATAAAAAGATGAAAGAAAAATGAAAATCAAAGCCCAGGCCCAATGACACTCCACTTTCAACAAGGCCATCCATATTGATGCTATCCAAGTACTTGACTGACTGCAGAGCAAACACTGAGATAAATGGGCCTACGAAGGTCCTTCTCATTCACACTACCTCAAATGTATTATATTTCAGTGACTTAGATTTTCTTTTGAAGAAATAAAAATAATTCCACATTTTAAAAAATTGCCCTAAAGTATTACACGAGGCAATGTTTTTCATCTATCATAATAGCTTTGGAACAATCCAAATCTAATATATTCTAAGTTACGTTATTGGAATTTAGTCCTATATATATGTAACTTTAATTTTCAATAAACTGAACTGAAAATATAATCTCATTGAAAAAATAAGGCATTTCCTGCTATTATAGTCAGGCAAATCATGATGCTTCATAGCTCGTATTAGAATAATACATTGTTATATACAATTTTACACACAAAGGTTGGCAATGGTTATGTTTTTCCCAATTCATAAGTCATTATTCATAAGAAAATATTAACACCCAATATAATATTTTCTCATCATTGATCCACATATTTAAGGAATTACTAATTTGTATAAAATATATAAAAGCATATTTATATTCATAAATCAGTGAATTACATAAATGCGAAAGTACATTAAAATTATTAAAAAATCTGTATAAGCTGTTTTTTCATTAGCATTTCTGGAAGGAAGGCCACCCTGTGTCAGTGCTTCAGAATGCCTGTGTCCAGAAATTATTCCATCTCAGCACCTCTGTGGCAACACTAAATTTCTTTCTGCTTCTAACTTAGACAATAAACATAACTGCATTGTATAATCAAGGAAGATTAAATAATGATGTAGGAATGATAAAATGAAATGTTACAGAAAATACTCTTGGAAATCTAATTTATTCAGAAGTTTGACATCAGTGTGTACTGTACATAGGAAATAAGACACTGTATTTTCCAATGGAAAATCTTCACATATTTTGTTTTATCATCTGGAAAAACTTTGATAAAGATAATCACTCCCAGTGTATTATGTCTGAGAGTTTATTTTGGCTATGGTGAAATACTATGACCCAATGTAAGTTGGGGGGAAAGGATATAGTTATAAAAAATTTTTCCAAATTGAGGAAATATTTCAGTTCTAGAGCTTTTCGTAACTTATGCTTGGCCCTATTTTCCACTTCTAACACTGAAATTTAGAAAATATAAAAAGAAAAGTCTCTAGTAAATAGACAGATAATTAAAGTTAACAGAGTTGAAAAACCTAGTAACCAAAGACCCCTTCCATAGTTGTGATTTAAAGAAACCAGAGCCCAATAGACATTAGCCATGATAGTCCACTCAACCTTCAACATTCTCCCCTGACCAGGAAAGTTCAGTAACAAAATGAATTTTTTAAAAAATTTACTATGTTAAGAACCTAGTTTAATCTTAAAAGCAGATCTATTATATAGTGATACAAAGGAAAACTAGTTGGAATTTCTCTTCTTTTTCAAGAAGCCCTGCAAAGTGTTTACTGTACCACACAAGAAAAAAAATGCGACTTCTCAATTAAAATAGTGTGCTCCTATTGGCCTCACTTCTTGAGCTATAATGAAAATACCATATTATTTTATATTATGCCAATCGGATTTATGATAATGTATATAAGACTAAAAGATCTGAAAACACTGAATTGCTTTTATGATTCCCTACCATATGAGGACATCCAGTTTACCAAAACTCCAATGGCCAAGCCACCTGCAGCTGCTTAGAGTAAGCGCACTTAAATTACACCTGCAGAGCGGCTTCTGTTTTCTCAAACCTGCCAAAAATAAACTTACAAAATGTGCAGGTGCAGGGATGGAAACCAATATACCCTATTATGCTCTGCTTCTAGCTCTCCAATAGAAGGAGCCTGCACTAATAGAAACTGGACAATTTTGTAGCTCTAATGGGTAACCCATCCACACAGAAGTAACATTTGTGATTCATGAGATACTAAATATGTTCAACTGATTTTCATGAGTGAAACTAATTAACCTTTTATTTCTAGCAACACAATATGGAGGAAATCTAATTGACATATTCAAGCCTGAATTTCTCCTATCATTCAAATGAAAACACTTAAAAGTATAATAAGACATGGAAGGTTATTTGTCCCTAAAATGTAATGTTACCATACAATGGAACCCGCACAATGGGAAGAATGCTCAGAGCCGGAATAGGTGGGTGACAATCTAGAAGTTGACAGTGCAATGATGAAAGTCACATGGAGAAATGTTTAAAGATTAATCAATATACTATAATAGATGTTCAAAATATGGTATGTGAGTATCAATATCATATAATAGCTGTTGTTTAAATAAATTAATAAGATGGAAAACATGCGAGGCATGAAAAGTGTTAAAATTGTAGGTCTATATTGCTTATAATTAATTACCTTCTCTTATAGATGCTATTAAATCTCTCTTATCAATCGAAAACCATTACAGGTTAGCAAGCAATAACCAAAGGGCAGCTACTGAGTGTAGACTAATATGATCCTAAACGTGTAACACTTAATTTTTATTTCATAGTGGCTCAGAATTTTTTATTTTGAAGTTCCCAATAAAATTAGAAAATGTATTATAATTTACTTAAAGAGTATCTATTAGTTTCTTTTACTGTTAATTTCTTGTATGAACATGTACTTATTTTTAATGTTCTCATATATGTCTTGCAATCACTTTCTCTTCTAACTTGGTTAGTTTATAATTAGGTAGATAATTTTGTATATTTTGAATATGTCACCATTTGCATAGATTTCTGTATTTCTCAATAGAGTGAGGTGTGTCAGAGTTGTTGAAACACACTGCCACTAATATCACAGCTTAAAACATTTAGTCATTAACTTAATCTTATCAATTGGAAGCCATTTGCCTTATTGAACTATGTTTGCTATTTCCAAGGTTTATGTCCTGGTAATTTCAGATGTGAATTAATCAGCTTCCTAGATAAAAGTTTCATTGTGGCAACACAATTTTTTGATGTGTTTCTTTCATGCTTTATTTTGGGGTTGTATCTTAGGGGGAAAAAATCGCTTTACAGGGACACATTTAATAAACGTACCAATACATAGTTGTTTTCTGGAAGTTTAGAGATTTCTTAGTTTATAATAATGACTTTGATCACTGGAAATTTATTTTAGCTTTAGCCATAAGGGATGAATTTAATTTTTCTGCATGAACACAATTGGCACAGAATGAATCTACATTGATGAAGTTAGTCAATGAGACTTCATGTTTTATAACCCTCAATGTCAGCACATGAAGGTCAGATTTCCATCAATCTACATATTCTGTATTATATTAAGGATCATGTTTTTATTTGTTTAATATTATTATAAGTTTTTAAAACCAAAACTAATTCACTGAATTCCATGCTAAACACATTTATAGGATGTAGAGTTTTGAAGTTCAACAAACCGATTTAAAATGTCTATTTTTGATATGTTTATATAATTATGCAATGAAATATAATGATATCTATCTCCAAAATGCCCCTCCAGTTCTCTCATGTACTTCTAAGAACTTCTCCAAGGAACTTTAATATTTTTGTGTGTTTGTTTTAATAATCTACTAAGTCTAGTCAGTGTTGATGACATATGCATGAACATATTGACATCTACTGAACCCTGAAAAAACTGCCATTGGCCAGATCTTAAAATAAAGGGGGGAACAGACTCTATAACTCCCATTTAACTATCAGTTACCAATAGGTCTTTCATAAGGAGCTGTGCCTGAAGACTTTCCACCCTATCTATGAATGAATGTTGGCTAGCTTGATCTTTTGAAGATATTCTTCTTCTGGAGAAGAAATCATTGATGTACTGAATTCATAGTAATATCATGCACAGAAGACAGATTTTCACTTCTCTCTGTCCTTCAGCTCCTACACTGTTTCTACTCCACAAAACCACTAATATTCCCTTTAAGCCAAGCATATTTTCCACATGTTCTATAGTTGGTGTGTCATGCTCTGACCTGTGTTAAAGATTGCATTGAAAATGTATCCAGATTAAACCAATAATAGCATTAGGCATGATACCAAAACATATACACGTCACAGGCCTACATGTCATGCCTGTTGTCACCGACAAGCCATTTTTCCAGCTTTTATTTTTTAGCATTGTTTGTTCTATTTTTGTAGATGACAGAACTTCTTTGTGCACTGACGGGTTTACATTGTATGCTTTACCAAAGAGCTCTTGCAGTGTTGTGACCTAAATCAAAATAATTTCAGTTTCTAAGTCTGAAGACACAGATGACTATATTTTGTCATAGATCAACTGGTCTGTATCAATTTTAGAAGTGTATCAGAAGAAAACCAAGAAAAATTATTTATTAAATAGAAGATGTTGGAGTTATAAGACAAGAAAACATCGGTAGGTTAGAATTTAATAGAGGACAAAGTCAAACGTTTCAGCATAATCCAACAGTCTTTTTAATACTTGCTTTGTAGAAGTTCTAGAATAGTTTAAAACACATTTTGTCACATTCGACTACTCATGAGTCTGTGTACACTATTCTATGTTGGTCATATTTTTCTCTCCTAGCAATAATCTTTGGAAAGCAAACAAAGACAACAAAACAATAAAACAAACAAGACAACAAAAACTAATACAAGAGAAGCATAGGTGAATTCAATTCGATAATTTTCCTTCTTTTGTGAGAATTTCATTTTTAAAACTTTTTCTTGGTTCTTTTTGAATTTCAGCCCAATCTCACTCATTTCCAACTCCATACATACCCAACTTCCAATCTTGCAACTTAGATAAAAACTTAAAACAAACAAACAAACAAAAATCTCACTGTGGAAGCTATAGTATGTGAGAACATTTCCCACTTTTGTGCACACTTCTCTTGTTGCAAATGTTCATTGCAATGAGTCTATGGTCTGATTTGAGGCCTCTGGCTTCTGCTACATTATCAATACTGTAATCTCACTGGGATTCCTCTCAGACTTATTGTTGTTGCCCTGTGGCATGGAGATCCTTTAGTTTTGAATCTGGAGAACTATAATGTTCCTTTATTGGGGGAGAAGAATTTTCTTGTTTTGTTTTTATTCTCTATATTGATTTATTTTGCTTTCATGAAATATTTTCTATCCCAGTACTAAAAGCATACACACTTTTTGAGACAACAATTCATTGATCAACTATAGTAAAGGTTAAACTGTTTTCTCCCTAGGACATTATTTTCCTAGCATGATAAAGAAATGGACACTCATTGCAATCAATACGGCTTTTAGAATGCAAATGATAAACTATTCTCTTTTTTTGCCTCATTTGCCACCATTGAACATACTAAGTTTTATTTATGAATAACTTTGAAGATAATTTTCTATTAAGATAAACACTTTCAGCAAAGCAGCAGGACACACATTCACCATGTCAAAAATCAATAACTCTTCTGTATACCAATAAGAAACTTACCAAGAAAGAAATTACAGAACTATTGCGTGTGCAATCGCTTTGTTCAAACGTTGAAACATACTTAACAAATAATATATAATAATTTGTTGTGGATTTGGTCTAATACTTGTATTATGTTAATTGGGTCTCCATAATTTTAGAGAACACACACGTGAGATGCTGAGGTTCGTGCTGCCAGTCGGTTTTGATTGGTAAATAAAGTTGCTGTTGGCCAATGAAACCTTTGGGTAGGGACCCCCAGGCAGGACTTTAGGATTCTCTGGCAAGGGGACTGAGGGAAGAAGAAGAGGATAGAGCCACCATTCCGGGAAAGGAATGAAGAGAGGTACAGAAGAGAGGGCATAACAATCGTGTAAGGGCTGGGGATTCTTGTCCAGGGAGGCTTCAAGTCGGGATCCAAGGCAAGAAAGATGGAATATAGATTTTAGTAAGTAATAACTCAGGAATATCAGAAGGGAGTGTGTTTGCTGCATGAAGCTTAAGAAGTGGACTAGCCATTGAACTGCTTAGGCATATTAAAATATAAGACTGCATGTGTGTGTCTTTCATTCAGGGACACAGAACACTAGGGTGGGTACCAAGGAACACATGTAGCCCCCGCCAGGCCAATTAGAGAAGAGATTAATTAGCAACTGCAACAATTACACTATGAAAATTTTGGGAATAAAAAAAAGGAAACAAGACACTAGAATGTGGACAACTGTTGCATGAAAATGGACTGGTAAAATTAATATTGTCCCTTGGCAGGGAATAGAGAGGCAAAGATTAAAACAGACACAGAAGGAACACCCATTCAGAGCCTGCCCCACATGTGGCCCATACATATACAGCCATCCAATTAGACAAGATGGATGAAGCAAAGAAGTGCAGGCAGACAGGAGCTGGATGTAGATCTCTCCTGAGAGAAACAGCGAGAATACAGCAAATACAGAGGCGAATGCCAGCAGCAAACCACTGAACTGAGAACGGGACCCCCGTTGAAGGAATCAGAGAAAGAACTGGAAGAGCTTGAAGGAGCTCGAGACTCCTTATGAACAACAATGCCAACCAACCAGAGCTTCCAGGGACTAAGCCACTACCTAAAGACTATACATGGACTGACCCTGGACTCTGACCTCATAGGCAGCAATGAATATTCTAGTAAGATCACCAGTGGAAGGGGAAGCCCTTGGTCCTGCTAAGACTGAACCTCCAGTGAACGTGATTGTTGGGGGAAGGGTGGCAATGGGGGGAGGATGGGGAGGGGAACACCCATAAAGAAGGGGAGGGGGAGGGGCTAGGGGGATGTTTGCCCGGAAACCGGGAAAGGGAATAACACTAATGTAAATAAGAAATACTCAAGTTAATAAAAAAAAAGAACTATGAAAATAATTAATATTGTCAAAATGATACATTAACGAGAAAAATCAACCTAGTGAACAACATCCCCATAATATCCCAATGGTATTATTTACAGAGCTATTAAAAATCCTAAAAATATTTTTATAAATGTAAAAATGTTATATAAGTGTCAAAATACCCAGGGTAGCCCTTACCAGAACTAGTACTTTTGAAGGTATTACAAATTATATGACAGAGCAATAGTTAAAATAATTTTCACATTCATTAAAAACATGAAACAGACGTGATTACCAAAGACCTACCATGGAGGACCCTGAAAGAACCCCTCATAGCTCTAGCCGTTTCATTTTAACATGAAAGTGCCATAAATGTACACTGGTTCAAAGGCTACGTCTTTAACAAACAATGGAGGGGAAACATGGCTTCCATATGTGGAGAAATAGAACTATACTCTTATCAATTGCCCTGCACTCAAATCAGTTCAAAATGCGTCAAAGTCATTACTGTGAGACCTGACATGCTTGAACTGCTAGAAAAAAATGATTCCAAATTTAGGAAGAGGTGAAACAAAATAAAAAAAAACAACAAAAACAAAAATATCATGAAAAGATATCTAATAGCAAAGGAAATAGCTTAAAAAGTGAACAAATGGAATTGCATGAAATTAAAAAAAAATCTTTCAGAGTAAAGAAATAATAACCAGAGTGGGGAGAATGCTTTAAAACCGGAGATAAATGCTTGTCAGCTACATAATAGTCATCATATTGATATCTAGAACCAACAAAAGAGCAACTCTTATTTAGCCCTGTTTAAAATAATCATGAGATTAAAATTATCTCAACCATGTTCAGGATACCTTCATGCCTACTATACTATATCTTCTGCTTTTGTATGTCTGATATCATCTATAATTAAGTGAAATACAGTCTTTACAACTCGAGGTTATTTCCCACTATTGAGATCATTTCAAATGTGTAAATAACTGTCCGATAATGTTACATGCCTTTATATCTTTCTTCTGAACTAAAATCCCTAAACCAGTTATTTTGAAGGTGTTTCTAATATTCATTTTAATTTATTTTTAAAATTCTCTTTATAAAGTATCTAATACACATTTAATATTAAATAGAACACCAACTGTCCATATATTTTATAATTTTAGTATTATAATATACTTATAAACAATGAAATAAAAACTTTCACATCTGGACATCTGCTGTGTATATAACTTACTGAGTTGCCCCTGCGAAATCCAGGAATTTTAAAAGTAGAATTAGTATATCATTTTATTCCTTCTCAATATTGTATTCTACACGAGCCCCTTCTTCAATGTTTTGCTATTTTTCTAATTTCTATTTGCCTGTATGTTACCCTTTCCTTATATAATGGTTGCCCTAATACATAAGAACAGTGTTCCTAAGCTTTATGCTGGTCAATTATAGTAGAAAATTATCACAACAAAGAATGGTGCTCACCAGGAAGAGAACCACAGTCCAATTACATCTTAGAATTGTAAAATGACTCTTTAAGCTGAGAAAAATGGTATCAGTTACTCAGCTTGGAAAAGGAAATAAACACACCCGAGTGATTCCAAGGAGATCAACAAAAGTATTAAAGGATTGCGAAATAGGCTCTGGGAGGAAAGAGTGAATGAACTGTGGTTATTAGCTTGTAAAGTTAAAAGCAAACTAGCAGCCTAACACTTTTCAAATAAATGAGCGGGGATTGCTCTTACGGGAAAATTCCAATGAAAGCAACATTACAGCAAGTTGAATAACCTATAATGGGAAAGATTCTAGATGTGCAGAAATTTACTGAAAGACTGGTCAAAGTATACTGCTTTATACTTGCTACATTAAATTGAGATGTAGACCCAATGATAAAACCTACTAGTGGGGGTTGGGGATTTAGCTCAGTGGTAGAGCGCTTGCCTAGCAAATGCAAGGCCTTGGGTTCAGTCCCCAGCTCCAGAAAGAAAAAACCTACTAGGGGCTGTTGGCCTAGTATTTAGCCCACACAATCTATTTAAACAAACTCTCTTGATGCTTTGCCTTTTTGGAAAAACGATTTTCAAACTAAGATAAACTGTTTCCCTAAAGCATCATGTAGTGTTGAAATACTAAGAGGCATCACAGCCATGTTATCTTGAATATTTTCCCATTAACCCATATTTGGAATTTTTGTTTTCATATTTATCAACAACTGGTTTAATGTGTATAAATATAAGGCCCATGCCCTTAAGATATCCTGGGTACAGTGAATCATATTGGTATCCCATTAATAAAAGAGGACACAATACCTCAAACAACAAAGAATAATGAATAATGCTTCACCTAACCTCCTGAATTGTTGGTGAATTGATCAATTATAATATAGATAAAGCAAGCATCTGCCCAGTAGTGGGAGTTCCGAGGTTTTCTACAGAATAAAAAAGCACAGATTTTGTCACAAAAATCTTAAAATCTTCATAACTACTACACTCAGGTCCTATAGCACTAAGAAGAATGAAATTTGTGAATGGAAGCCTTCTGGCCAAAACAGGGTACTCATAGATGGTGTTCTTATATTCCACGCCTTCCACTCATAACATATGCTTCTAATATGTACTCAAAATCATCTAGGAAAAGTTTCTATAATGATTTATTTGAAAAGATGCTTTTCTTATTGGTGTTTGAGAAAACTAGTGATTGTGAGTTTATCTTCTAATTTATAGATGCACGCCTATGCCTATTTTAAAATTTTATCCACGATTTCTTTACTTAATTTTGCCCTATATTTTTCTACTTTGAGTTTATATAAAATCTGACTTCTAAAATATATATGCACGCACAGTTCAACACTTTCAACTTACACACCTAGACGCTCTTTATATGACTATAAGTACAGAGTTTGCATTGTGATACTTTTGGAACATCACCAAACTATGTGCTTTCTTTGAAATATCTCTTCAATGTTAAAAACATCAAAAATAGAAAAAATCCTTGGGATTCATCAGTTTGTTTCAAAAGCATAAATGCCAGAATGCTTGTCACTTATCTGAACTCAACATGGTGAATGAGATGGCTTAATGTCTAGGTCTCTTTCTCTCTCTCTCTCTCTCTCTCTCTCTCTCTCTCTCTCTCTCTCTCTCTCTCTCTCTCCTTTTCTTTTCTTTTCTTTTTTTCAAATATTATTCCCTTTCCCGGTTTCCTGTCCATGAGCCCCTATCCCCTCCCCCTCCCCTTCTTCAATAAAGGTGTTTTCCCTCCCCAATCACCCCCCTTCCCATCTCCCTGCCCTGACATTCCCCTATACTTTGGGATGCAGCCTTGACAGGACCAAGTATTTCTCCTCTCATTGGTGCCCAACAAGGACATCCTCTATGACATATGCAGCTTGAGCCATGGGTCTGTCCATGTGTAGTTTTTGGGTACTGGTTTCATCCCTGGGAGCTCTGAGTGGTTGGTATTGTTGTTCTTACGGGGTTGCAAACCCCTTCAACTCCTTCAATCCTATCTCTAACGCCTCCAATGGGCACCCCATTTTCATGTCAATGGTAGGTTGCTAGCATTCACCTCTGTATTTGTCACTCTCTGGCTGAGCCTCCCAGGAGACAGTTATATCAATTCCCTGTCAGCATGCACTTTTTGGATTCATCAATATTGTCTAGTTTTGGTGGCTGTATATATAGGGGCTGGATCCCCAAGTGGGGCAGGCTCTGCATGGCCATTCCTTCAGTTTCTGCTCCAAACGTTGTCTTCATATCCCCTTCTATGAATATTTTTCTTCTCCCTTTTAAGAAGTGCTGAAGCATCCTCACTTTGGTCATCCTTCTTGAGCTTCATGTGGTCTGTGGATTGTATATCGGGAAATTCGAGCTAAAAACCACTTATCAGTAAGTACATACCATGTGTGTTTTGGGGATTGGGTTACCTCACTAAGGATGTTATTTTCTAGTTCCATCCATTTGCCTATGAATTTCATGAAGTCATTGTTTTTGATAGCTGAGTAGTATTCCATTGTGTAGATGTACCACATTTTCTGTATCCATTCCTCTGTTGAAGGGCATCTGGGTTCTTTCGAGCTTCTGACTATTATAAATAAGGATTCTATGGACATAGTGGAGCATGTGTCTTTGTTGTATGTTGGAGCATCTTTTGGATATTTGCCCAGGAGTAGTATAGCTGGCTTGTCAGGTAGTGTGATGTTCAGTTTTCTGAGGAACCACAAGACTGATTTCCAGAGTGGTTGTACCAGTTTGCAATTCCACCAACAATGGAGGAGTGTTCCTCTTTCTCCACATCCTTCCCAGCATCTGTTGTCACCTGAATTTTTTATCTTAACCATTCTGACTGATGTGGAGTAGAATCTCAGGATTGTTTTTATCTAGTTGTACTGGGGAAAATCCATTTTGCACATTATTTTCTGTAATCACTACTGCCCCCCCTGGAAGGATTGTCTATATGCTGAGTGTACCAATACTGTTGAATGCATATAAAGATGTAACATATCAGGTTATCTCTGTGAAGCTACCATGATAATCAATGCTACATATTCAAGTGAGTCTGTAACATCATCAGATGTTTTAAAGCCTTATTTCCCAATTATTTCTTCTTCTCCCTTTTCTTCTTCTTCTTCTTCTTCTTCTTCTTCTTCTTATTATTATTATTATTATTATTCTTTTCTTTCTGTCTCTCTGTCTCTGTTTCTGTATCTGTCTCTGTCTCTCTGTATCTCTCTCTGTATCTGTCTATCTGTCTCTGTCTGTCTCTTTGTCTCTGTCTCTGTCTCTGTTTCTCTCTCTCTTTCTCTCTGTCTCCAATTCTCTGCTCACCCCATCCTCTCCTCTGTATATATATGCATGTATAAAATATACATACATAATTATACCTTTATGAATATCAATATCTACTCATTCTGGTACACCTGAGTGAACTATATACTACACACACACACACACACACACACACACACACACACACACACACCCCAAAACCCCAAACACGTGCTCAATCAAAATAAGAATTTCCTATCAAGATATTATTATCACATATTTCTGTTTATTAAAAATGTTTTGATGCATATGAAAATCTAACATTGTATTTACTTCAAGTACTCAGTTTCTCTACATTTTTCTGCTGTTTCCCTGGAGAGATAATTATGTATACATATATGCATTTCTCTCCATAGAAAAAGAAATATTTGGATGTTTATTTTTTACCTGTGTTTTACTCCTTATGTAGTTTCATTAGAGCACTAGCCATTAACAAACCTCTTCTGTTTCCTAACCCCTACTCCAATAGCTCTTTTGTTAGATTCTGATAAGGAAATTAACATTCTGAAGCTCAAAAGTTGAATATGTTGTTCCTTATGACATTTAGTATATATAGTGTGTGTAAAGTGAAATATGCAGACAGTCATAAGCAATCTAGTATTTTTATCTTGCTTTCTTATACCTGAAACACAACAGAAACTGAACTCAACTTGGAGAGGGAAGTGTTTATTTGACTTATAGTTTACAGTCCTTCATGGAGACAAGTCAAGATAGGAACCTAAGGTAGTGACCTACAGTGGACCACAGTGTCCTAAGGTGGACACTGAAGTAAAAACCACAGAGGAATGATGCATAACTACTTGCATCCTTCAACTTGCTCAGTTACCTTTCTTACACATCCCAGGCTCATCTGACCATGATGGCATGGCCCACAGTAATTTATGACCTACCACATCAATTAGTAACTAAGACAATTCCCCACAGACATGGCCACATGAGGCAGTTCCTCAATTGGAGTTTCTTTTTCTCATATGTGTCAAATTTAAAAGCCAACATTAGCCATCACACCAGAGAAATATAAGTTTTGAGTAAAACACTTTCGCAATCTTTCAGATCATATGTCTCTATTTCCTATTTATAGTCCAAGCCCAGCTGCAGATGAATTAAGGGTATTTGACAGCATTTCTAATAAAACACAGCAAGAGTTGGTAATCCCATGATTGCACTCACAAAATGATCCAGTGACTCATTCTCTGGGTTCTGCATAGTCCGTATGCACATTTCTGTTAGACAGTGAATGCTAGTCCTACAAAACTGAGCCCCTATGATACATGAAGGATTTAGGACTTGACATGAGCATAGGATAAACATTCTGTGCCCTTTCAGTGACATACTGGAATGCTAGGAGTTTCACCGTTTTCATCTTTTAAAATCTAAGCGAATAAAAGATTAGTAAATGATTACATGACAACTTCTTTGTCAAAATATTAGTCTTAAAAATAGACAATTATTTTCTGTATTATAAAAAGACTGCCATGGTGCTTATATAATAAATCTATAGGAAAATGTGTTTACAGCCAAGTGTGTTGGCTTTAGCTCATGGAGCCATGCAGTGCAAGGAAAAAAGCAACTCCCACCATAACTTGTCCTCTGATGTCACACAAGTGACATGGCATGCGTGCGTGCAAACACACACACACACACACACACACACACACACACACACAGGAATACAAATATAAAAAACGAAGAATCAGTAACTTCAGGGATGGTATTTTTATTTTATTTTATTTATTTATTTATTTTGTTTTTTTCACTCCAGATTTTATTCCCCTCCTGGTCCATAACCCCTGATTGTTTCACATTTCATAACTCCTCCGGCCCCCCACCCCTGGTCTCTAACAAGGATGTCCCCAGCTCACCTACCTCATCCACCCCACCAGACCTCTAAACTTCCTGGAGCCTCCAGTCTCTAGAGGGTTAGGTACATCTTCTCTGACTGAGAGACCCAGGAATTCTCTCTGTATATGTGTGGAAGGCTTCATCTCAGTTGGTCTATGCTAGGTGGTTGGTGATCTGGTCTGAGAGATCTCGCAGGTCCAGGGTAATGAGACTGCTGGTCCTCCTACAGGGTTGCTCTCCTCCTCAGCTTCCTCCAGCTTTTCCGTAATTCAAAATTTATGTACTTTTATTTATTTTTCCACAAATATTTTTATTACTTGGGGTATATTTATTCCCCAATATTTATTTAATATTTATTAATTATTGGAGATTTTTGTACAATGTACCCTATCAAACATGCTTCCCAATTTTTCCAGGTCTAATTCCCTATCATTGTGCCCTCCACCTTTCTAAAAATTAATAAACACCAATTCGAATTTGTGATAAGCATATATTCCTTAGAGTGTGGTCAAACTCTAATTGGTCAGCCCCTTAAAGAAACCATCCTTTGCCAGCATGGCTGGAACACATCAGCTGTAAAGAGATAAAATTGTAGCATCTTTATCACAACTTTTAAGGCTCTTTTCAATAGATTTCAGTCTGAATTGTTCTTCTCTCATTCTTTCATTCTCTTCCTCTCTCTCTCTCTCTCTCTCTCTCTCTCTCTCTCTCTCTTTTCTCCCCCCCCCCCCCGCTTCTTTGAGTGGGTTGAGGGGTTGTCCCAGAAGACTTCAATTTCTTTCATCGATACCACTGCAAAAGAAGTTTCCTTGCCCACAGCAGCCAGTGGAAGCATGGATTATGAACGGACACATAGTCTCAGATGGCAATACGGATCAGGGACTTCAACATGCTTTCTGCTGGCCACTCAGATCAGAGATGTGGTCACTGGCGGCAGCATGGACCATAGATATCAATGTGCTGTCTCATGGCAGCATTAACAATGTACACTCACATGGCCTCAGGAAGCAGCACAAACCGCAGACAATATGGCCGATGGCTGCAGTGGCACCACGGACCATGTATATCAGCATGGCCTTGGATGGCAGCACAACTGTGCACATCTGAATGTTTTTTGCCTTACAGTATATTTTTGTTCCAAACCTGGCCTTATTATCTTAGCACTCTTCTTTATTATAGATATATTTGGAGGACACTAAAGGCTTTTTGGATTAGTTATGCTCTATTTTGGCTTACCTATAAGATATAAGATATATAAGATAGCAGATATACATGCATAGATGCAGTATTAACTTTCTGAAAATTGAACCAAATAGAGGTTGTATAGAGAGGGTTAGGTTCAACACACAATGTTCTACCATGTTTCCCACATCTAATTTCACAGTGAAACATGTTCACACTCTGTAGATTCTAGGAATCTCTAATATGTGAGCCCCGCTGTGAAGGAACTGCAAAGATCCTTGCAAATGTGATTACAGTAATTGATTGCCACCTGACATTTCTCACTCTGATGGACAGATGTCTAACTGACACGTCATGAAGATATAGATCTCTTACTTTTACACAGTTTTTCATTGGGAATTTATTGGTCTGATAACTTAATACTAAAATGAAAATGAATGGTTTTCAATATGAAGAAAAGTATTTACTTGAAACAGGTGTTAAATTATCTTTGAAAAACAAGTTTGCAAATTTTTATATGTGTATATGTACATACATATTTATAACATTTTTATAGGAATATATGTCCATATGTGTATATGTTTATGTGCATAAACTTATATAGATCAAAAAATTTAAAGTACCTGAAAGAATAGAAATCTATTTCCAAATGAACTTTGAAACAAAATACTATTATATTTGAAATTGAGATTTCTACTGTTTAAATATATAGACAATTAAATATATATTAATATTTTTAATTTTTATAGTTTTAAATATAATTGCATACATTGACATTTTCTTACACAATATTGTAGTATGATTTTAAAACAAATATTTCCTTTGCACTAAGTTTGTCAATTTAAATATTTACAAACAATGAGATTCTATATTTCCTGCTGTATTTTAATTTCCTGTCTTTAATTAATTAATAAAAAACAAATTAAAAAATTTTAAATCTGGTAAAAAAAGTTTCACGAAAATAAATACTTATTTTTTAATATTTTAAAATTAGTTTTGTTTTGCAGTGATGGGCATTGATACAGGGCCTGTATATGTTAGGCAAATGCTCTATTTGGAACTTTGCACAGACACAATGTTTTCTTTTAAATAAAGATAAATATACATTATATTATTGTGTACATGTGAATACAAAAGTGTGTATTGATGCTTACATATGTAAATACCAGTAAGTCATTCCATCTTCAGTAACAATTGAAGTGCTTAGGCAATTCATGTAAAATTGTTGATAAATAAGGAGTACCACAGAACAAAAAAAATCCTGTGAATTAAAAGTTTGTCTAGAATTTGGTATACGTAGCAGAAAATCTGTTACCTGCGTTTTTATTCAGATTTTATTTTTAGCCCAAGTTATGATTATATAACAAGTTTTATACTTTCTAAAAAATATGAGGTGTATAAAACATAATTTTTAGAAAGGACAGAAGTACTGTTAATTGGAAAAGCAGTGGATCTGGAAGTGAACCATCTGCATGTTTGCTCAGTCATGCCACTTACTTTTAAGTTCTATTCTGTGCTTCATCCTCTCAGGAAATAAAAATGTAGTACCAACAGAAATTTAGACAATTGAAAAATAATTACTAACCAGAGGGTATATCATGAACATTTATAACTGTATGAGAATTTCAAAATAGATTTCATCTAAAGAATACATATAATGAGGAAAACACAAGAAACTACAGTATGGATGCATATTTCCTCATTTTCCAAATCAGTTCATCTTCAAAATGATCATCTAAATTTAGCTTTGAATGGATAACACTACTAAAAGAAGGAAATGAAACATGAGCAAACAATTAGATCTCACAGTCAAAACATACCTATAAGTTCAAAACATTTAACCACATATTTTTTGTTGCTCTGTTATTTCTAAAACAGAAATCATAATAATATCAATACTAGTTAATATTAATAAGGAAACAGGCTTAGAAAAACATTGCTTCTTACAGTAGATGTGGACTTTAACATGACATTTGTTTTTTTCTTCACATATTTTAAACAGAATACTCATTCTAGTGGTGTGATGATGAGAAGGTAATGAAGGGGGAGGGGTGCCTGAATAGAGTTTTCTCTCTTGCATTCATATGATTGGTAAATAGGCAGCATCTGAATGTATGTGTGCAGAGGTGGGGGTAATGGAAGGAAACAGAAAGGAGAGACTTGTATCTTATTGCAATAGGGAGGAATGAAGTAAATACTCTAGTATAAGGAAGGAGAAAAGGCCAGGTGAAATGCAAGCTTGAACCACGCATTGAGTTGAAGGAAGTGCCTGGCACTGGAGATGGTACTGACGCTGAATAAAGCTAAAGATAAATGGCTCCTTTTGTTATCCTTTGTTTTTTTTTTTGTTTTGTTTTGTTTTGTTTTGTTTTGTTTTTTAAAGAGAAGGACAACTATTTCTAAACAGTAAAATGTCATGACTCTGGAAGATATGTTTGAAAGACGTATTTGAGTAGGGAAAAGAATTCAATTCTAATGACCACAAAACAATTTTAACAAATATTATTGTTGCTCTTTACAGGGAATTAGACAAAGTTCTGTCTGCACAGTCACATTCTGGATATTAGATTGAGACTGAACAAAACAAAATACAGTAGTATCAGTACAGAAGATATTGTAATAACCAAAGAAATATAAGCAACACAAACCTGCTCTTGTAAAAAGACATTGAAAATGGAATATAGCAGAATATTCAAGATGATGGACATGCTAAATATAATCTATGCAGTAGGTTCATGATTTGAGGCAGAGGAATGAAAAGGTTTACTATAATCACACCGAGATGAATCGAGAGATGGCAAAACAAACAAACAAACAAACAGGAAATGTGTGCTTATGTTATAGTATTGGGATGATTCACAGATTTCTGAATTCTCTTTATTTCTCAATAACATGTGGCTACAAGTAGTTATGAATAAGATTTATCCTAATGATATGACCGTGGTGTATATTACTTCTTTTGAACAAATTTATATTTATCCTTCAATTACAATGTAGAAAACGTCGAGATATTTTAGGAATATTACTTTTATAGGGAGCACTTTTGCATCGATGAATAACTATGCATTATTTATAATCTATAATACACGTTATCAATTTATCATATTGCTTTTGAGAAACTCTCCCACCAATATGCAACTGAGGAAAACTATCATCATGAAGCAAAGTAGTGTTTATCAATGAAAACACAATTAAGTCCTATCCTGTAGACGTGTCCTTCACTTTCCATTCGCACTGTAGAAAAGACCAATTATCCCTCTATTTAAATATTGTCTACTATTTCTAGTTTATGTTTGTTCTTTTTAATCATTCATAGCATTCACCAGGTTACATTGCTAATAAGTAAGTAATTAACACATTGTGTAGATTCAGGTATTTCTGCTAGGTCGTAATTTTCTTCTGGGAATAAATATATTTTCATATATTTATCATAATACATTTTAATTTTTGAGTCCTTCCTTGAGACTTTCCAGTGTCGTGTGGTTTAATTATATCATAATCCAACTTCACTATGACCCACCATCCCTTTCCTACGCAGACAGCTTTCAGCATTCTTTCCCTTGGGTAAGTCCTGAGGAATAGCAAGTGCTGCCAGGGTCTTGGAGAATCAGCCATTTGCACCAATGCATCTAGTTTCAAAGCCCAAGAGCACCATGATAACTAATCATAATAAAGCCAGAAAATGTAGTGAAACAATTTTCCTCCTGTAAGTAAAGAAAATTTATATTCGGAGGAATTGATTTCTTTACTCATAAATAAATCACAGAACAAAAGTTCCATTTAGCCCCAGGATGCCTCAAATTCCCTTGCTGCCTTTCATGAAAGTACCTCCCCAACAAAATGTTCTGCACAACACAAGATGTAGCCAGAATGTTTTGACAAACTGCAGTCTCAAGAAAAACAAATGAATGGAATGAGAAAGAAAGAGGTGGAGGGGGAGAGGGAGAGGGAGAGATGGGGAGGGGAATGAGGAGAGGGAGAGGGAGAGGGAGGGGAGGAGAGAGGGAGGGGAAGGAAAGAGGGAGAGAGAGGGAGAGAGGGAGAGAGAGAGAGAGAAGACAGACAGACCTCTAAGGGCTGCAGTACCTTTCTCTCCTCCCCTCTTTTCTAGGCACTCGGCCCTTTCAGCTAGTAAGAATATCTAACTTCTGTATCTAACTTCTGCCTCCACAAATAAATGCCAAACTCACATTTTTTTCTGATTTCAAGAAGGTTCATTTCTCTTCACTAAAGTTGTCAAATTATTTTCAGATTTTCTGCTTATTTGGCACAACTAATATAAATTCTTCATTATAGGTGGGTAAACCAGCACATTTTCCTAAATGCTAGTACAAGAAGCAATATTACTTGGTTTTCATAAGACAAAGTTTTATTTTATATAGGTGACCAGAGGATTATGAATAGTTGTATAAAATGAACAGTAACATATAGAAAGGGAAAATAATGAAGACAGAGACTAAGGAGCAGGGAAAGATTGTATTAACTTAATACATGAAATTTATTTTGTTGAGGGTTTGAGTGGTTTCATTTTAGGAAAGGTATATTAAATTTCAAAACAAAATTTTTACAGACCCTTTGGATAGTGTGTGTTTGTGCATTTGTGTGTGTGTGTGCGTGTGTGTATGTGTGTGTGTGTGTGTGTGTGTGAGAGAGAGAGAGAGAGAGAGAGAGAGAGAGAGAGAGAGAGCATGTGCACATGCACAATTAAATCATATCGCCTCTTTCCTTTCAACACTCCAACATATACCAATATACTTTGGTCCCGTTGCTCCCTCTCAAATTTATGGCCTCATTGTCTAAGGCCTAGCTAAAGCCTGGTCCTGAAGTATAGTTTCCATCCTAATAAGTCGTCTCTACTTATAAAGAGGAACTCTTTTTAAAGGCACTATCTAGTCAAATTAATTTTTTCATCCTTCCCAAGGCACATACATACACACTACTCACACAAACACACACACACACACACACACACACACACACTACACACTACTCACATGATCATATACACACACACATGCACACACACTGAAACACTGGAGTTGGGAGATAAGGCATGAAGCCTACTTGGCAGGAGAGCAGGAGGGAAAATAAGAGTAATAAGAATTGAATATCATTACAAACAAGACATATAAAAGTATCCAAATATATGGGCAAATTAGGAGAGCTTTTTATGAAGGTGAAAAGATGCACAGATGTCTATTTAGATGTAAAAAATGAAGAAAACTAGTCACTTACACAGATCGGTACTATAGAAAGATGGATTTAAAAGGAGAGTAAAAACAAAACAAAATAAAACAATAACAAGAAAAACCTGCTGCAGGTCTACTATTGCAATTCCAATAAAGCAATGAAGAAGTGATGACAGTGTCCACCCCACAGCCTCCTAAAGAAGGAAGTGCTGTCTAGCACGTTTCCATAGACACAGCTGAAGAACCTGGCTATTTGAACGCAGTAGAGTCACTATGGATTCTGTCAAGGACAATACCATCCAAACAAGATGAAGGCTCTGGGAATAGAGACTAAGCAGAAATGCAATGAGTTTCTTTCAGACTTATTGGGGTCCAGATGGATACCTATGTTCATAGAGTAATGTACTCAGTTGGTGTTATAGTTCCCAGAAACCCAGCTTATTTCTAGCTTTCCTGTATTATATTTTAATGAAACTACATTATTGTTAGGAAATAAGCAGTTTTTCATTAACTTCTCATCTTCTTAATAATTCTGTATCTTTGTTCTTATTTATATTCTCTTTTATTATATACAATGTCCCTTACCACCTAGTTCATCATTCCTTTTTGGATTCCCTTCTTTATTTTGAGATTACAACATAATTACATCACTTCTGCCTTCCATTTCCTCTCTCCAAGTTCTCCCCCAAATGGCAGCATCTTCCTAATAAAAACTATTGGTTTCACATTTTACCTTTTTCTATCCATTCGCTAACTGTAAAAACACACTTTTTTGATGTGTCACCACCTACTCCTCCTAGTGATTAAAATATAGGTATATATACCAGTGCTCACTCCTCACCCAAAATTCTGACCCTAATAAGAACCATGAATTGCCACTTATTTAATATTCTTTTCTTGAAGTTGCACTGTGCATCAGTTGTCACAATTCTCTTCTCATTATATTAGTTTCCTGAAGACACAAATAAAATTAAACCTTAGAATTTTAGTGTCTTCAATAATACTTTGGGAATCAGTATTTAAAAGGTACTCAGTACATATTTAATAAATAACGTGTTTCTTTTAAGAGAGTGCATGATTCCTCCTTATATGTTTTAAGTGTGAATAGTTGAATTTCTCAGTTTGAGGTCAGGCACAAATACAAATGCTATACTGGACACAAGGACAGAAAGGAACTGGAGAGTTCTTGTCAAACACTTGATAAACAGTAGCTGATAGAACGAGAGGGTCCATCCATTAAACTGGAGGAAAAACTTGAGGATGTATAAAAAATCATAAATATGTGAGAGGGCTTTAAAAATCATGAAATGGACATCACAAGAGATGGACTACTATGCTACCTCTGGTACAATTCAGAGGTCTTCTGAAACTGTTCTAGAAAGGGCTGAAAAATCTGGAGAGGATAGAATGGTGTTCAAGGGCTGATGTCAAAGACCACATACATGCTGCACTATAGGTGAACAGGAGGAACCACCTGCTTTCTTGTCGGCTCTCTAATGCTCCTTATTGGGCAGATCCAGCAGAATGTCAGCTGCAAAGGTACACGGAACTTATACAGTCCCAGCCCCCTCTACACAAAACAAAGTCTACATTTAGTTCCATAGTCAAAAAAAATTTAGAGCACATTGAACTGCTTAATAACTAGAACTTGCATACATTTACTTAGCCCTTCAATATTTATTCTAGTGTCCTAAGAGGTAAAATAAATAAGTGATCTAAAAAAGGTGAAGGCAACGTCTATTCAAACCATACTTAAAAGATAGTTTACCAGTGTCTTTTAACATTAAGGATGTAAATTATTTATGTCAAGACGCAATAATGTGTGTGTGTGTGTGTGTATATATATATATGTATATACATATACATATATATATATGTGAGATAAAAATGAGCTCACTAAATGAGTAAGATGCTCCCTGGAACATATGTCAGCTTTCTATTCTAGTGAATAATTGAACGTGTGTGTGTGTGTGTGTGTGTGTGTGTGTGTGTGTGTGTGTGTGTGCGCGCGCGCGCGCGCTCGCGCGTGCACGCTTGAAAAGTTTGGTTTGACTTCATTCTATGGGATTCCCTCACATTTGAGGGCTTTGGCTTTCTAATGAGAACAGAAATAGTTTAGGGTATGTAGAGGGGTTGGGAAAAGTACTTGTTAATTTTTCAACATTTTCAGGAAGAAAATATTATCTCCCAAGGGAACTTCATGGAGAAAGCTAAAGTGCCCAAGATGATATTTGGAAAGCAATAATATTTATATTTTATTACATAGGATAAAAAGTAAAAAGAAGAGATTGGAAAACTCTAAAAAGGCAATTCAACAAAGATAGACCCTGAAACTATGTTGCAATTTCAATTTGCATTTTTATTAAAATCCAGTTGAACTCTTTTTTATATTTAGAAGCCATATAATTTTCTTTATAAGAATCATCTATTTATGCTCATTAAATCTTATTTTGAGCTTTTCATGGTGTTCATTTAGACATTTTTATGAACATTTAAGCATAAAGTTACCATAATCACACAGTAGAAAACCACAAATCAGTGTGCTACGATATTTCATTGAATCTGACTTGAATTTTAGTTGCAGTTTTAAAAAGATAGTGCCACAAATATAAGGTGTTTTGGAATAGCGCAAACTGTAGGAGGGTATCAACAATTATTCCAGTGTGCATTCTCCCTATGCTGCCTTTTATTTCTGTGGACAGACTACATACTAAGAATTGTGTAGTGACTGATAAAGCATCTTTCAGGACAGGGATCTTCCAGGACAGGGTGGAAGCTGCCAACAATTGAACAAACAAGTGTACTGTCCCATGACTCACTTTTCTCTTTTTTCAGGTGAGGACTACATGTGAGCAAGGTGACTGACTGTGAGTTACTTAAGATTTACTTGCATAAGAAAAATGTTTAATAAACAACAGCGATATTCATTCTTTTATTCTCTCTCTGGTTACTTATTAATTATCTTTATATTGTACAAATATAAAAACATGGCATTATAATAAAATGATTTAACAAAAACAAATGATTTTCCTGTGCTAATTGTTGATATATGACTATATTAACTAGTCACAAGATTGTGATCAAAATTCGTAAAAGCAGTCATTAAATAACCTTACCGAGTGCCACTTACTTTTACTGAAAACAATCTAGGTGAGTTAAGAACTCGTATTTTATTTCTGTCACTTCAAATAGCTTACAGGTAAATTAAATCAGACAATGCTTCCAGAAAACTTTTACAAACGAGATCCTTTATTGGTAAAATGATTGTCCTGGAGGAATAAATTTCCAGTGATTAGATTGTTAATGAACATATATTATAAAACAAAACTAGAAAAATGATATTCTTAATTCAGAAAGTAATGGGATATTTTTGAATTACTATTTTCCTTCTGTCAAAGAGCCAGTCTGTCATACCTTTAGAAGATTCAAATCTAAAAGAGTGATGCTTTTGAGATACAAATTACATCATAAAAAAGAGACATATGGTAGCATTCACTCATGTGTGTAAGTTAGCTGTTAAATCTTTAACAGGTTGCTCCAGTCCATATAACAATGGAGAATCTCCCAGAAATGGGGAAATATAACATATTTATGGTAGATCTAGGTTAGTAGAATGTAATGGGATGATCAGATGGAGAGGTGGAAGGAAAAAGGGGTAAAATAGGGAATATAAAGAGAAACGGCTAAAGGAAAGTATTATTTGATAAACCTAATACAGTAATAGTCTCTTAAAATATATGCATATAGGAAAGAAATATAAATGGAATTAATAAATAGTAGGAGAGACAGGGGCTGGAGAGATGGCTCAGCGGTTAAGAGCACCCGACTGCTCTTCCAGAGGTCCTGAGTTCAATTCCCAGCAACCACATGGTGGCTCACAACCATCTGTAAAGAGATCCAATGCCCTCTTCTGGTGTATCTGAAGACAGCTACAGTGTACTTATATATAATAAAATGAATAAATCTTTAAAAAAAATAGTAGGAGAGACAAAGCCCCATCTAGACACCTCTCATCTTCCAATGAGTTGTACAGTGCTGGGAGTGAGCTAAATATAACAGGGTTATTGGCCAAAGGTGCACCATGAAAGCTAACTACCTAGGCTGTTGCAAAGCTAATGGTCAACAAGTGGTAGCCAGGCCTAATGCTGGGAACAATGCCTGCTCATTGAAAATGCAGCCTTCATCTTTACTGATTATTATTCATGGTACCAGTCGGTACTTACCATGATTGGAAGGAAGAGAGGTTATCACCAACTTATCTACCAACAAGCTGATCTAGAATGATGACCAGCATGCCAGAGGTACTAGAACAGTAATGACATGAATTGTGGGTTCTCCAACCATTATCTTAGTGGATCTAAGGAACAATCATAAAGATGGAATCCATGCCTGATACTGTCTGGGATTAGATAAGACTTGGAACAAACAGAAAACCAACACCACTGCTCAGCTAAAGAACCATAACAAGAAAATGGCTGCTGAAAACACTGTGCTGTGCTGTGCTGATAGATCGGTGTCTGTGCCTTGTTCAGCTACCAGGTCAGGAGTCTCCTGCAGTAAATAAGAACTATTCCAATGACCCAAATGGGAAATGTGTGGAGAATAAGGGATGTTGGGACACTTAGTTGAGAGGGGAAATAGGTATAAGCATTCATCCCTAACTCAGAAACGTATATTCCATTGGTAACATCTCACAGAGCATCAATTAATTTTCTCCAATGAAGTCTCACTAAATACACAAACCACAATTAATGGGTTGTTTCCTTTCCCAGTATTAAATGGCCAACACAAAAATAATATTTTGGTGGAAGTTTATGTCATAATCCTTTGCCAGGACAGTTTTTGTTTTGTTCTGTTATGGTTTTGTTTTGTTTTAAACTTTACAAATCTTTTGCTCATATGCTTTCAATTTTCCTTCTATGGGATATCTGTCTGGCCAAAAATGTGTGTCTTAGTGACTATGGTGTTTCGTGTGCTTTATCGTTAGCTTTTTAGCTTGTTGGTCTGTTGTACTCCAGCTTTTTTTCTTGTTTTTTTTATTTCATGTTTAATATCATTTCATCATCATCATCATCATCACTATCACCATCATCATCATCATCATCACCATGCCTGTTTTCCAATGATAAGAAAAACCCAAGAGTATGGACTTGGGTGAGTAGGAAGTGGGGAAGATCTGGGATTACTGATGGCAGGAAAACCATAATCGGTATTAGTATATATTATATAAACAAAAATCTAATTTTATTTGAACATTCAAGCTATATTCTTCATTCATTCATTCATTCATTCATTCATTCACTATTCCGTAGCTCCAACATAAGGATCCAAACATAGAGGAGAGGGACTCACATGAGTTTCTTCAATTGAGTGGAGTTACCCTTTCCCACGGGTAGTGAGTGACCTCATCCCCACAAGACAGAAATGAGGGAATGTCTGTAAAAGTTGTTTAAACTTTAAAGTGCAAGGCACTGACACATTGCTGTTATGAATACAATATCAGTCTGTATCACTTGCCAGCTTTATGCAAGTCTTAATAACCAGAGATAAATTAGTACCCTGCTGCCTTTCAAGGACGAAGTGAGACATTCTTAACATTGTAACAAAATTCATATCCTCAAGATGTTTAAATAACAGTCCATTAAGTATCTCAATCAAGGGGACAAAAAGGAGAATTTATACATTCCAGGTAGTTCAAGGAGGTAAGATATCTAGAGAGATTTGGAAGGAGCAGGACAGTATGAAATGGTCCAAGGGTTTAACTAAGCAGACTATCAGTGTAGCATAGAAGTATCTAGAATGATACACCTGACCCAGACTCAGACCCACTAGCTCTCCTTCGCGTGGTCCAGCATCAACACTGTCTGCATAGGCTGATAAGGGAAGAGATTCGGCATTTAGTCAATCAGTGTTTGAACATGTAGATATGCTATGTATACCATATAGGTAATAAAGTCAGGGCTTGAGTGGAGGTAGCTCCATATTTAGATTTATAATGTATATGTAGAGATGAAATCAAGCTAAAGGCAACCTAACAATTTCATATAGCATAATATCAGTATGATATATGAAGTGGTAGAGACATATTGAGGATTTTCGGGTGGGAAATAACGGACTGAGTTCTCCTTTCTGGTTTGGATGCATAAAAATGATTTGTGTTACTATATTCTGAGAAAATGATTTTAAATGGGAAAAAAGTGTTTGCAATATACTGATTGTCTCATTTGTTTTTAAAATCTCACTGTATCTGAGTTACTTAGTACCTTTTTCTGGACCATTGGAATTTGAGCAATGAACTGACATGTTTAAATTCTGGTAATTTTCATTCACTCCATTTAAACATCTGGAACAGAGTCAGAATCCGAACATAGTTGTCTTACTGAATTGCATAAGTATAGTATGACCCTTAAAATAGACTGTCAAGCTAACAAAATTCCCATCAAGGAAATTCAAACTGTAGAGAAACATTTACATGATTACAGTTGCTACGGTCCTGAATTTACCAGCATGCATTCCTTTTAGAAACGCCATCCTCGGCTTTCTGAATTGCTCTTTTCCCAATTTTAGTAGCTTCATTGACTTTCATCTCAGAGATATTTTTAGCACACAGATATTAGCTACTGAGACATATTTGGTAATCAAATAAGATACTTGTTTATCATGATCATTCTAAGTATCATGGAAATAATTACAGAGGGAGTTTATGACTATTGGAAGGCTTTTGATTTATAGCTAGCTAGGTCTCCTCTTCACTTTCTTCTGACTCAATGAAGGGAGGCAATCATGAAAAAATATCTGTTTTAAAATGGCAAATTACTACATAAATGTCATTAACAGAAAATTGTCTGTTGGGATTAAAAGGAAGCTTGCATCTGTCACTTTTAGGAAGATTTGTCTACCCGGAACAAGGTTCTACTCTTCACACTACCAAACAGAGCAGGAGCCCATAGTGAGTTAAAACTTAGCAACTTCCATTTACTTAAATTCAATATACTAACGCCAAGACCAAAAAGGCATTTCAATATTCAACATTCAATAATTTATTCATAATTCTTACGGCTTTGAAGTAAACTTACATCCTTAATTTCACCCTAAAGTAGGACAACTTCTATCACTCTCTAGAAGTGATACAAATAATACCATTGGTGATATCTGTGGCATTTGGTTCTATACCTATTATTATCCCTCGATCGCCACTCAATCTATCATCTACCTACTATCTAACTATATGTCTACAATCTATTTATCTATCATCTACCAATCATAAACATCTACGTATAATCTCTGTAGATTCTTATTCCCTAGTAATAGATTGTTTATTATTTCAGGTATTTTCCATTCTGTAGTATACTTTCTGAGACAATGAAAGAGCTACCATAGGTTCGACAGTGAATGAATGGTGGGTTAAGCATTGTGGACAAAACTGATTTGGATCCTCTTGTATGCACATATAGTCTCAGAAACTTGGAAAATGGGAAGGTTATCATTATTTAGATTTTTTTCAAAAATACTTTTACACAAAATAAAATAGAATTACCTCTTTAAAATATTAAATTATCTAAGAAGAGCATTACTTAACTATCCAATAAAAAGTCCACCCAAATCCTGATTTGTTAATGTCTGTGAGTTTAACAATTGCCTGTCCTTTTCAAATGTACAATAATTCCTCTTATGCAGTAAGCACAAAAATGCCCAAAGCATTGCCAAGAAGTCCCCCTTTTATACTATGTTTTCTATCTGCATATTTCCTTTTTCTAAATTCTTAATATAGAAATTAAAAATTTTGATATATTATAGACACCAGGGCTCTTTTCTACTGAATTTTGTTTCTCATTCCACAATAATTACACTGAACTCTCCATGTATAATTATTATACAGTTATCATATTATAAATTTAATGGATTATTTTTCTGTGATTCAGTTTCTTCCATAATTAAACTCTGTCCCCTCCAGATGGTTGCTTCGTACATTAAAACTGTATAATTAATATTTTCTTGCTAGTAAAAAATACAGATAAACAATTCAATGCCTGCTCTTTCTCTTGTTTGTGGACCTGTAAATCCAGGGATCTAGAACTTCAATATAATACTTCACAATTCTTGACCAAGTCATGATTAAAAGAAAGAATGCATAAAACATCCAAATAGGCATGGTCTATGGTCACATTTTCTTATATGTTTATAATTTATGCCTACAATGCGTTCTTTCATCAAAATAAATTGAAAAATGTTTCTAGTCCCAGTTACAGAATTTAATACTTAAGAGATGTTGAAATTAGTCCTGAACAAGTACATTAATTATTGTAATTAAAGATAAAATTTTGGTAATTGGAATGCTATAATTTCTAATAGTGGCAACTTATTAGAAAACAAGTACAGGTAGCTATTTTAGGAATTTGACAGTCTTTATACATGAGAAATTACCAACTGTCCACAATGAAAAAGTATTGGAAATATTGACAAATTGTCAATCATCTCGTTCAAATTTAATTGACGGTGTTTAGAATATACATCGACTTGGTAAAAAATAATCTTAAGAATTAGGAAATAGTGCAGCAAAATTTGACCTATATAATGGCTAACATTAGGCAGTACATGCTATATTCAAAAACTTACATAGTTCCACTGATGGCTTTGTTATGATGAACCGTTGCAATAACTAAAATAGCAAGTCAAATATGTATAAATGTTCCTGTTAGTTTCCCATGGTAGTAACATGATATAATTAGTTTGTATATGAGATTTTGAAAAAGTTCTTCACAGGGTCCCATGGCTTTGAAAGTAATTCTTTGCATTAGAATACAATTCTATAACTGTGATAATGGATTATGGGAGGTTATGATTAGTTTGGGAAATGTTTTAATTAGTAAATAAATGACTAATTAAATGTGTAGGTATAATATATGGAAACAAAAAAAAATTTCTTTGATTTTCATCCTGGACTTTTGCACTCAGGAATTTCAGCTGTGAGAATGAGTAAAGAATTAATTAAGAATACATGAATAAAAGGCCTGAATGCATAGTATGGCTTATAAGAAGAAATTTTAAGATGGGACACGGGGACCTGGAGGGATGACTTACTAATTAAGAGTGCTTGCTGCTTTATCAAACGACCAGAGTCCAGAACCCAGTATCCATGCAAATGTATGTAAACGAAGTTGCAATTAAACCACGTCTCACTTCTGACCTCTGTGGACCCAGTCAGACCTGTATACGCATCCATGCATACATACACATACAGGAACACACATAAACATGTCTATTACAAATGGTTGCAAGATATTTTAGTCATAAGAAGACTGGCTAAGATCAAAAAGTCAAGCGTCTTACTAGGATATTCGTTGCTACCTATGAGGTCAGAGTCCAGGGTCAGTCCATGTATAGTCTTTAGGTAGTGGCTTAGTCCCTGGAAGCTCTGGTTGCTTGGCATTGTTGTACATATGGGGTCTCGAGCCCCTTCAAGCTCTTCCAGTTCTTTCTCTGATTCCTTCAACAGGGGTCCTATTCTCAGTTCAGTGGTTTGCTGCTGGCATTCGCCTCTCTATTTGCTGTATTCTCGCTGTGTCTCTCAGGAGCGATCTACATCTGGCTCCTGTCGGCCTGCACTTCTTTGCTTCATCCATCTATCTAATTGGGTGGCTGTATATGTGTGGGCCACATGTGGGGCAGGCTCTGAATGGAAGGGGAAGCCCTTGGTACTGATAAGACTGAACCCCCAGTGAACGTAATTTTTGGGGGGAGGGCGGCAATGGGGAGAGGGTAGGGATGGGAACACCCATAAAGAACATAAAGAAGGGGAGGGGGAGGGATTAGGGGAATGTTTGCCCGGAAACCGGGAAAGGGAATAACATTCGAAATGTAAATAAGAAATACTCAAGTTAATAAAAAATAAATAAAATAAAATAAAATGTTATTATAAAGATAAAAAAAAGTCAAGCGTCGGCACATGATGGCTAGGATGTGGAAAAATGGACCACTCCTCTATTGCTGATGTGATTGCAAACTTCTCAGAAAATCGGAAATAGTTCTGCCTGAAGACCCAGCTATAAGGCTCCTGGACATATACCTAAAAGATGCTCTGCCTTACCACAGGACAAATGCACCATTGCGCTGTGTTTATAGCAGCCTTATTAGTAATAACCAGAAACTGGAAGCAACCCCCATGCCTCTCAACCAAAGAATGGATACAGAAAATGTGGTTCACTCCACAATGAAATATTATTCAGTTATTAAAAGCAAGGACACCATCCATTTGCAGGCAAATGGATGGAACCAGAGAATATTGTCCTAAGTCAAGTAACTCAAACCCAAAATAACATGCTTGGTGTACGTTCACGGATATGGTGATATTAGCCAAAATTTTCAGAATAACCATGATACACCTCAGAAACCCAAATACATTAAACATCAAGGAAGGCCCAAGTGAGGATACCTGAATCCCACCTAGAATGGGGAACGAATAGTCATGGGTGCCAAATGGAGGCAGGGATCTCAGTGGGAGAGGGAGGATGATGGGGAAAGAGGCTCAGAATCAGGCATGGGGAGAGACAGACAAGAGCCCTGGAAGGCCAGGAAAATGAGTAGAAATATGCAGCTGCTGGGTTGCGGGGTTGGTGGGATTCTCTAGGAAATCCCAGAGAACCAGGATGACAGAGTCTCCCAGGAGTCAATGCAGGTAACCTTAGGGAAAATGCCCAACAGTGGGGATACGGAACCTGAAGAGACCACTTCCAGTAGCCAGACAGGATCCCGTGTGGAATGATGGGGAGAACAACTTACCTATAAAACTTTTGACCCAAAATTGGTTCTGTCAAAAGAAATAAAGGAACAAAGATTGTTCAGAGACTGAAAATGCTGACCGATAACGGGCCCATTTTGAGACCCATCCCATTGGCAGGTACCAATTCTTCACAGTATTATAGATTTGCTTGGAGACAGGTGCATATCAACCCTCTGAGAGAATCTACCTAGCAGCTGACTGAGACAGATGCATATGCCCACAGACAAATATTGAACCGAGGTTGGGAACCCCTATGGAAGAGTTAGGGGGAAAATTTAAGGCACTCAAAGAGATGACAACCCCACAGGAATACCAACAGTGTCAACTTACCTGGACCCTAGGAGCTCCCAGAGAATGAGCCACCAACCAAAAGCATACACTGGTTGGTCCCAGGTCTGGGGCACATAAATAGCAGCAGGCTTCTTTGTCTGGCCTGAGTTGAAGATGCTCCTAATCCTGTAGAGACTTGATGCTCCATGGTTGGGGTATACCTGGTGAGGCTGCTTCCCTGTCAGAGGCTAAGTGAAGGGAGTATGTGGGAGGAATTCTTTGAAAGAGTATGGGTGGCAGTATTTGGGATGTAAATAAGTAAGAAAGTAAATAAATAAACAAACAAACAACTATTTTTAAGATAGAAAAATATAAGTCCTTCCTTAAGAACTCTGTATACTTAACATAAGGTCAGGGATTCTGCAATCATTTTATTTTATTTTAAAGCCAAATGTTCTGTACAAAATATTTTATTTTAATTTTTGTTGCTTATTTTATTTATTTACATTTCAAATGTTGTCCCCCTTCTTGGGTCTCCTCTCCAAAAATCCCCATCCCTCCCTCTAAGAGTATTGTTCACCCACTCATTCCTGCCTCACTGCTCTAGCATCCCCCTATGCTAGGACATCAAACCTCCACAGGACCAAGGGCCTCACCTCCCGTTGATGACAGATAAGACCACCCTTTACTACATCTGTGGCTGATGTCCTGGGATCACTCCATGTGTATTCTTGGGTTGGTAGTTTAGTCCCTGAGAGCTCTGGGGGATTTAGTTAGCTAATACTGTTGTTCTTCCTATGGTATTACAATCCCCTTCAACTCCTTCAGTCCTTCCCCTAACTCCTCCAATGGGGTTCCTGTGTTCAGTCTGATGGTTGGCTCTAATAATCTGCATCTATATTGGTCAGGATCTGGCAGAGCCTCTTTTAGGACCACTATACCAGGCTCCTGTCAGCAATCACTTCTTGGAATCAGCAAAGGTGTCAGTATTTGGTGTCTGCAGATCAGATAGATCCCTAGGTGGGGTGGTCTCTGGATGGCTCTTCCTTCAGTCTCTGCATTAAAATTCTGAAACGGGTGGGTGGCCCTATCCCTCAACTGGGGGCTGTGGCTCCATCTGCTGGAGGTGGTCTCTAGGTTCTATCTCCCCTTTGTTGGGTATTTCACCTATTTTCATTCTCTTGGGTACTGGGAACTTCTCACTTCCCTGGCATCTGGGACTTCCTCTTGGCTAACCCTAATTCCCCTCCTCCCACTGCTACATATTTCTATTCATTTTCCTGATCCTCTGGACTTCTCTCCTGTCTCTTCCCATACCTCATCTTGAACCCCCTTTCCCCTTCCCTCTCCTCTCTCCCTCCCAAGTAAATAAATACTTTTTACAGAAATAAAATATGGTTTTCCAGTCTAGCACGTTTACCCTCCTTACTTCAAGTTTGTGGTACTATTGTATATGATGTTAAGAGAAACATTTAAAAGTTCAAGAAGTAAAAGAACCTACCTAGCTTGAAATATCAAACTAACAATGGGAGATAATAGATTCTGCACACATACCACATAAAATCTTTCAAATCTTTTACCAACATTCTGAGTTGCCAATATTACAGTGAAATATAGTTTGTGGATAGCACTCAATGAGCAGAGCAACATAAATAGCCAAGTACAACTTTAAGGTTATAATATTCTTAACAATTTGACAAAAACAGATGATACTCACTAGATCTTACCTCTACAATGATTTATTTGTCAGAAAGAATTCGTGAGATGATTCATGAGTATCCAGCTGATGTTATTAATAATCTCAGTGTTTACAGAACATTATAACTCAGAAAGCACCTTCGTGTATACTGTCGTGGGCTAGTCTCCTAAGAAACCTACATGGATGCCAGCAAGGACACAGCTGCTCACAGAGAAAGAATTAAGTACTGATGAACTAATGATGGTCATCTGCTTCTTCATTTCATAGGAAATAGCCTTTCCTTTATAGAATTTCATATCTGGTACCAAGTACATCATATTTTCTAAGTCATGACAACCCCATTTGCTTTATTATAAGTATGTAACACATATACAGGGCTGGATGGTTATTTTTTAAATGTATTTGTCTTTTTTTTTTCCGGAGCTGGGGACCGAACCCAGGGCCTTGCGCTTACTAGGCAAGCGCTCTACCACTGAGCTAAATCCCCAACCCCATGTATTTGTCTTTTATTTCCACTCATTTTGAGGATAAAACTGTATTCTATATTATTTTTTTACTACACAAACTGCAGGAATAACTGTGCTTGATCATCTAAATAATTTTAAGTTCCCGTGAAGCTGCTGTTTAAAGACTTACTAGATAAACCCCTATGATCTTCTTGTCTACTGCACAGCACTCAAGAAACTAGTATAGCTCATTGCCTTTGCCCTGGAAATAAATTTCCAAAATACAACTGTGGCTTATCAGAGAGATACAAATAACCTTTAAAAATACCACCTGTCCTTTAGACTGAAGGGATCATTTAACTTGAAATGCATAATGGAGCTGGATAAATTGAGATGAATATGTGTCATCGGAATCTGACTACTTCTACTTCAACACATAGGAAAAGAAATGGAGTGCAGTCTTCCAAAGTTTAGATTGGAGAAAAAAAAGCATGCTATCAAACCTCCAAGTCTTTAAAGTTATTAAAGAAAAGATGTGGCTACATAGGGTTTGACTGCTGTTCTCTGTAGTTGCATCATGATTTTAGCACAAAAAGAAAACTGACAGAAGTATTTGGGTCCAAAGACAATATGGAGGATGGAAATGAACCAAGACTCAATATTCTTTCACATACAAGGAAGTAATTTTTCTATCCTTTGATTTAACTATTTAGATACAAATACCGAAGCACAAACATTTAACATTTGTGCATCTATCTGAAAAAAAACAGCCTTGATATTGAACAACCTTACATGTGAAAGATCAAAGCAAATCATGTATGCATACTTACCCTGTACATCACGTATATGCTTTATTTTATAAAGAGTCCAGTGAGTATCTTCAAATTTGTAGTCTACGGAGTATGTTTGTATTACGTCTTATAGACTCGCAGTTCAGGACAACAATATTGTGGCATTTTTATACTTAGCTACTAAGGGACTCTGTTTTCTCGTTGTTGCTAACACATAAGTGTACACACACACACACACACACACACACACACACACACACACTTTTATTGTCAAGCACAGCTTTAAAATTCTGAGCAAACAATGCATTCAGGAATGCTAACTTGACTACTTAACCCATTCACGTTGATTTCATGTCTCTAAAAAGAGAAATGTGAAAACAAACATGATGGCTTATGACCAAAATATCAGAATTCTGGAGGACTGAGTCACTGGTAAGGTCACAGTGGGTGGATCATGTGTAGGAAACCAGTGTGGACTACATAGTGACCCACTATAAGAAACCAAATTAGAGACAAAATCTTCTCTAAATGATAAAGAGCGTAGGATTGTAATTTACTTGCCAGTAAATTAGTTATAATGCCTAACCATATCTCCACATTTTAGCTCTAAATTTTTATAAATACTGTTGTTTCTTTGAAAATATATTCTGCTGTAGTGTACAAAACAGCTATAAGCAGAGCATTACAAAATTAATAGCCAACCTTTGAACTTAGGTGTCTTTGTGTCTGCTCACATAGTAAATATTTGCCTATAGAAAGGACAAAAGTCTCTTCCTGCATTGTGTAAGCATGTAGATGGAAAAGAAACCATGTCTTCCAGGAAATGAGGACAGTGGAGGAAAACAACAGTTACTTAGTCTGCATAGTCAGGGTCCTACCAAAACACTGGTGCTTCCGGAAAGCTTAGGTACAGATTTTGAGTCAGCTCTAAGAAAAGACTTGGAATTGGAAGGCACAGGAAAAAGAATGATGTAATCCTCAAGCACAAATCCAAAGGTGTGAAAGGTCATGGTAGGTGGTCACTGAATGGCATCTATTATGTAGTGCCATCCTTTTAATAGATTCAATGTGGTTTTAGTGACTATTGCTCTATAGGCAGCCATTCTTTCCTCCACTGATAGCTAATGAGCTTTAATGAAGTAGTAAGTGAGTATAGAAATGATGAAATTAATTACCTTATCTAAAAATAAGGTGGGGTGGGAGTGAGGTGGGGACATCCTTTTGGAGACAAGGGGTGGAGGAATGAGATGCAGAACTGTGGGAGGGACCAGGAGGGGGCTAAAGACTGGACTGTAAAAAAAGGAAAGTGATAAAAAATAGAATAAAGTATGTTATAAAGTTTTAAATGTAAATGTGAAGATAATGTGGCATTGTTTTAGCAAATATCTTCATATTGACATTAATTAGAAATATATTCATTATTGAATTTTACTTTCTTAATTTTATCATTATCATTCCTTGTCTTTTACCTGTATATGACAATCTGTTGTTTCATTTACAGATAAATTCTAAGTAGTCATGCTTTTTAAACAGGATTCATGTACATGCCATTATGTTTCTCGTTATTTCCATATTTCCTGTCTCCTGGAGGAGAAGTGAGCATGGATATTGGTTCCTAAATTCTCCCCATGAAGAACAATTGCTTTCCTTTCTCTTGAATTAAAGTTAGTGAGGAGGGAAACTTCAAATGGCAATTGGTCCACTAACCCTGTCAGAGTTAATTAAATTAAATATGCTGTATTTCCTTCTTTTAAAAAATTATCCAAGCAGTGGCTTGGGAAATGACTTAATTATACTTGAAATGTCCCTCAGAGTACTTGGTGGTTGGAATGAAACAATACTTCCCCTGCAGAGCATGTATGAAATGATTACTTTGTGCAACACTGAGGCATTATTAGATGGCTGGGAAGATGTCTTCTATCTGAGACTGTAAACGACACTTATTATTAAGGGATTATAAGAACTCACAGTAAGAACACGCTTCCTGACTTCGGGTATTATTTACAAGTGTTTCAAAAGAGTCTCAGAGTTGAAGCAAGGCTATTTGTTGGGGAAAACTAATCAGGTTTAAGTAATTCTGGATCTATGGTATCAGTGCTAGCACATGTAAATTTGAGCTGTGATATCTATTCTGATGGCAAAGAAAATAAGTGTTTATAGTTAACAGCTAGCATATTTGACTAACACAATCAAATTCTGGGCTTTCTTCCCTCTTTCATATGGGTTTTAAAATCTGAGTGATAAATACTTTTGCATACTTGTGATTTGTGTAGCATAGTTTTCAGTATAAATATTGCAACAACGAGGTAAAATGTACTGAATCAGAAGATTTAGGGAAAGCATATAACTTTAAGGTATAGCAAAGAAGTTCTCTGTGACCCCCAAATTTTTAATGAATGAAACAGAAATAAGTACAAATATACTTATTTCACCATATGTACAAATCAGAGTTTTTTTAAACACTTATCACTATTAGATAATGTAGTTTCTTGCTTCTCCAATGTAAAGATTTCATAAAGGTGACTTTTGTTTTCATTATTATGTTTCTACCATAGAGAACACTGCTGGCATATGAGACACTACCCAATTCATATTAGTTGAAAGAAAACAATGAATAATAAATTAAAGAAAAGGCCTGCTTTATATTTTGAGAACTAAAAAAAAAAACCGAGAAAGTAGAATCAAATTATATTCTTAATAGCTCTGTATGATAAATTCCGTGCTTTGCAGTAGTCAAATATTTAAAGTATGAAATTCCTGCATATGGATTTTACAATAGTAATTCTCAACATGGCCTGTTGGCAGCCATACAACCTCCAGGACTGAGAAAAGTAAGTCCGAAGCTCACCACTTAGAGGCCAGTCTGAGGCACAGTGTGAGACGGCTTGAGCTAGGAAACATAGCTTAACAAATAAGGTGATTTCTTGTTTCTGGAGTTTTAGTTCAGCCTTCATAACCTGAAAATTTTTTGAGAAGATAATGTCCATGTTTATATGTTTGCTCGTTGTATTTTCTTTTTCTAAATATATAGTTTATTCCGTTCCTTTTAATTACATGTGTGAGTGTGTTCTCTGTGTGGTTGGACATATATGTGGGTTTATGCCTGTGGAGTCATAGGTATCAGCTTTCTCAGAAGCTGGAGTCAAACGCAGGTCCTTTCTCTGGAAAAGCAATAACCATTCTCAAGAGCTGTGCCATCTCTCCAAATATTTGCTTTTACTTTTAATTCAAACCTAGATTTTAATGTTATTCTTTGATGTACCAACAAATAGTAAAATAAAACTATCTACTATGGAATTTTTCTTCTTAAGACACAGGCAGCACTGCCAATGGTATCCAAAAATCGGTGATTACAAAATTTAATTTCATGATACTCTACAACTTTGATATTTTCCTACTCATGCAGGTGAGCCACCAGGTAGTAGAATTGATCTTATATAAAGAAGAAGGGAAAAAATTGTAATGAAAAAATTCATGCTCATATCTGAATAGACATTTCTTAAAAATGTTATTATACTGACATAGCCAATTGCTATCAATGAGAAACTATTGGCATCTATTGGCCAGTTGTTAAGTTAGAATATTTAATCTTTTCAATAGCCTTTTAATTAAATCACAGCTATTGACTGAACTTTATAAGTAATCCCTCTAAGGGAGCTATAAATGAAAATAGAATTGTTATTGTAATAATTTCAAAGTTTATGTCCTTAAGCTTGAGATATTTTTAAGTTTGAAATATTAAATAATTTTAGGAAGATCATCATCAGAATCTTTGAAATGGTTCAGCATTTAAAAAGGTTTGCTACTAAGCTTGTCAACCTGTGTTCCGTCTCTAGACAGCAAAAACTGACTTCTCCAACTTGTCCTCTGACATCCACATGAATGCCATGAAATGAATACGTGTGCACATGCACACACACACACATACACATACACACACCACACAGACACCACTCACACACACACACCACACACACACCACACACACACCACACACACACCACACACACACACACCACACACACACACACCACACACACACACACCACACACACACACACACATACACACACTCACACACCACTCACACACACACTCACACACACACACACTCACACACACACACATGGGTGGGGGAGTAGGGAGAGAATAAATAAATGCAATAAAATTAAATGTCATCTTAAATTTTTATTACATTTTAATAATCTAATATGTCAGAAATTATACAGTATTCTGGTCTTCAAACATTTAACCTTGTTCCAAATGTTCTCACATTGTGAGTGATGCAAGGATGAAATGAATGGAGATAGGACTACATACATTTCGGTACTGCAATGTCACTTAGAGCACATAGTAAGTGGTCCATACATATCTTGGAATGAAAAGTGAATATCATAAAATGATTTCAACCTTGAGTGATTAAATCATCAGTGGTGTCATTACAAGTGCTATGAACTAGGTACAGATTTAGGAGAGGTCATGTGAGCCGGAAACCCACTATGCTCCCCAAATCTGTCATTAGGAAAGGAACAAAATAAATGTAATAAAACGTAAAAAATAAGATAAATAAGTGGACTACATGGGAAGAAAAGCAATAATATGCAGACATGAATAGAGATGGGAGTCATATGAGTCTAGTTGAAACTGCAATAACTGTATAAGTGGAACAATTATGTAAGGAAATGCTACAAGAGGAGAAAAGGTAAGAGAATACTTTGAAGACCTTTCACTTTTCCGACTGGGAAAAAAAGTATATATATGGAATAAAGCCAGGCAAAACAGAATCTGTTTTAAAAATATCCAGGAAAAAAAAAAACAATTTAAGTCAGGAAGCCAGAGCCTGAAAACCAAGACTTGTGCAATGAAAACACCAGTTGCTATGACAGTAAGGCTGAGGTAATCCCACACCATTCAACTCTCAGATGAACAACTACAGGCAACTATGGCTGCTGAGAGAAGGAGAATCGGTCCTCTCCAAGCCTGAGTCCCTGAGAAATTTTCCAATATGAAATGGTCATCCCTAAATGCAGATACTTATGAACAGTACTATGTGAACTAAGAAATTCTTATCTAATATATATATATACATATATGTGTATGTATCTATATCAATCGATCTATCTATCAAGCAATCTATCTATGTATCTATCATCATCATTGCCTTCTATATATAATAATTTCAAATTAATACACAATGAATTCAGGAAGAAATAAGGTCATTGAAGGAATTGAAACAAAAGAGAGAAAGGGAAAATTATGAAAACACAGTCCTCATACATAAAATTCTCAAAAAGTAAACTTAGTAAATAATATGAAAAAGGACTCATTGATTGCTCTGTGTTAGAGTATCTCACGGCTACACATAATACAAGCTGCAGAGAGAGCCACGATCCCTGATCCCTTTGGTCACATGCACTCATTTACATGTGCCTATACATGAGAACATAAATATGTAACTAAAATTTAAAATAAATATCTAAAAAGAATCATAGAATTTAAATATCAGTATATATGTAATACAACCATAATCTCAACTTTTGAAAAGGTTGTCATTTTAATTTTTGATATTTTCTTCCATTTTATATTCACACAATGTATTGAAAGAATTAAGGAAAGATCCCTGGCTAGCAGGTCATCAAGCGTAGTTTACATTATACCTCAGGTGATGAGTGGCATAATATTAAGAATAACTTTGTATATTTTACTTTTCACATTTCAGTTTGTAAATTTAACAGTTTTAACAATGAGGAAATATCTTAAGAATGTTTCTATTTTATTACTTTGAATTGAATTTTGACTGCATATTAAACATCGAATTACATAATACTCACAGTAAGTTTTCTCTAAAAGCACATTTCTGACATGAGAAGCTAAAAGTGTCGGCAGCTTGAGCTCCTGTAAAATAACTGAACAATAGCTGTGATAGAATGAAAACTTTAAGGATTGCAAGTTTTACAAAAGTGATTAATGATCTACTTTGAATAAACTCAGACAGCAGTTGGCAAGGGAAGGCATGACATTTTCAGTGACTGATGTATACTCAAAGGCAATACAAAGAAAGAAAATTATGTCTGACTCATACAATCAGATTTTTAAAGTATCTTTAAGACTACCAAACAGGGATGAATATTTAAGGAATCGAGTGAGCAGGAATGTGTCTCAATGATATTGTATTTAGTCTCTCTACACTGCTACAAGGAAAGTCCATTTTCTATAGGCATACAGTTGTGAGACAGTTAATCAATGGAGTTAATGAAGATGGATTGTATTGATGGCTCTGCCTATGTGCCTACACTTTGGTATGTGAAGACAGTACTTTTTGCTTAAAGGACAAAGGTAACCAGCACCTGAGTTTTGCATTTGCTAGTATGATTCCCTTTGACCAGTGGTGCATGGATAAATCTGGCAAACCTAGACACATTGGCTTCATGCTGGGGAATTAAACCACCACTACTAGGGGAATTTAACCACAGACTAGGTCTGCCACCCTGGAACTTCAGGCAGTAAATTAGAATTATGTGAGATTCAGTTATCTAGTTCCAGACATCTACTGAATTCATTGTCCTGTGATCAACTCTAGATTAGATTAGAAGAAAATATCAGCTAACCTTCACACTTTTTAAACTAAACCAATGTGTTTTTTTTTCCCAGTGATTTTGAGTAGTTTCTCCATGCAATCAATTCTACAACATGTAATCAGGGATTTCATTAAATTTCATAGTACTCCTCTTGATGGATCAAAAATGAAAATAAAAAAGGGGAGATCTCTTCCTTGTTGCATGAAAATTAGAGTTACTCAGTAGAATCCTTGTAATACCTAGTAAAAATCATATATTCATCACCTGTGTGCAGTATATACAGTGAATTGCAGTTTAAACATGGGTCGATTCACAAAATTCACATGCATGCCGACAACTCATATTTTGATTTTAATGACACCTTTGTAAAATATTTACATGTGTAAATTCAGTTAATGCTAATACCTTTATTAAAAATGAGCCTTTGTGCTTGTGAGTGTGTGTACATATACATGTGCAGGTGTAAACTTAAGTAGAAAATTGTCAAAACTCCTACCTAACAGTCCATTGTTTGAAATCCTGTAATGATAATATCACATCATCCATGCTTAGTGAAAACTTATATCTTAAATGTTTTCTCTGAAGACAAATAAAGAAAAAGAGAAAAAAACTTAAAGAGAGAAGAAATAAAGGTGCTATACAAAGGAAATTGTTGGTTTCTTTGCAAAACTTCCATGAACATTGCTTATTATAAAGACTATTCTCATATGTGTGTGTATACATATATAACTGAATAATATTCTCACATGGATATACATTATATAATTGAATAATAAATAGACAAATATTGTCAAGAGAGATGATTCATCTTCATTAAAAATTATTTGTGAACACTTTAGAGAAAAATGGCCAGTTCTGAATTGAAGACCCAAAAATAAACCCAAACACCTATGGTCACTTGATCTTTGACAAAGGAGCTAAAACCATCCAAAGGAAAGAAGATAGCATTTTCAAAAAATGGTGTGGGTTAAACTGGAGGTCAGCATGTGGAACAGTGCAAATTGATCTAGTATTATCACTCTGTACAAACTTAATTCCAAGTGAATCAATGACCTCCACATTAAACCAGATACACTCAAACTAATAGAAAAAATGTGGGGAAGAGTCTCGAACACATAGGCGCTGGGGAAAATTTCCTGAAAAAAACACCAATGACTTAAGCTCTAAGATCAAGAATTGACAAATGAGACCTCATAAAACTGCAAAACTTCTGTAATGCAATGGACATTGTCACTAGGACAAAATAGCAACAACATATGGGAAAAGATCTTTACCAATCCTACATCTGATAGAGGGCTAATATCCAAAATAAACAAAGAACTCAAGAAGTTAAGACCCCAGAGAGCCAAATAACCCTATTAAAAATGGGGTAACATAAAAAATGGGGTACAGAGCTAAACAAAACATTCTGAGCTGAAGAATGTTGAATGGCCAAAAGGCACCTAAAGAAATGTTCAACATCCTTAGTCACCAGGGAAATGTAAATCAAAGCAACCCTGAGATTCCACCTCACACCAGTCAGAGGGCTAAGATTAAAAACTCAGGTGACAGCAGATGCTGGTGAAGATGTAGAGAAAGAGAAACATTCCTCCATTGTTGGGATTGCAGACTGGTACAACCACTCTAGAAATCAGTCTGGAGGTTCCTCAGAAAATTGGACATTACACTACCTGAGGACCCAGATATACTTCTCTTGGGCATATAACCAAAAAAAAAATGCTCCAATATACAACAAAAACAAATGTTCCACTATGTTCATAACAGCCTTATTTATAATAGCCAAAAGCTGGAAAGAACCCAGATGACCTCAACAGAGAATGGATACAGAAAATGTGGTACATCTAAACAATGACTTCATGAAATTCATAGGCAAATGGAATGACCTAGAAAATATCATCCTGAGTAAGGTAACCCAATCACAGAAAAACACACATGGTATGCACTCATTGATAAATGGATATTAGCCCAAATGCTTGACTTACCCAAGATGCAATCCACAGATCACAGGAAGCTCAAAAAGAAGGATGACCAAAATGTGGATGCTCCCACTCCTTTTTAAAAGGGGGAACAAACTATTCATAGGACGGGATATGGAGGCAGTATAGAGCAGAGACTGGAAGGAACAGCCATTCAGAGCCTGTCCCACATGTGGCCCATACTCCACACACACACAGTCACCAAAACTAGGTAAGTTAGATAAAGTGCATGGTGATAAAAAAGTGCATGGTGAAAGGTACTGGATATAGACCTCTCCTGAGAGACACAACCAGAGCATGTCAAATACAGAGGTAAGTGCTAGCAGCAAACTACTGAACTGAGAATGGGATCCCCTTTGGGAGAATCAGAGGAAGGATTCAAAGAGCTAAAGGGGCTTGCAACCCCATAAGAACAACAATGCCAACCAACCAAGTCTCCCAGGGACTAAATCACTACCCAAAGATTATACATAGACTGACCCAGGGCTCCAACTGCATATGTAGCCTTGTTGGGGCACCAGCAGAAGGGGAAGCCCTTGGTCCTTTCAAGGTTGGACCCCCCAGTGGAGGGGAATGGCTGGGCAGGGCGTGTGGTAAGGGGGATTGGGTGGGTGGGGAACACCCTTACAGAAATGGGGAGGGTATAAGGAGCTTATGCACAGGAAACAGAGAAAGGGAATAACATTTGAAATGTAAATAAAGAAATATATCCGAGAAAATAAAAGAAAAAAAAGAAACACACACACACACATACACACACACACACACACACACACACACACACAAAACGGCCTATTCTATTGCCAACCAAGTAGCATATGAAATAAAGAAAACTCCAGAAAATGAACAAAGACTCTGAATAGAGAAAGAATAAATAATGCTAAAGTATAATATAAGAAGGGAAATGGATCTACTCCTCATTTGCATATGATAATAAGAGAAAGCGTGACACCTTACTTGACAGTTCATGGGACAGAAGCCATCAAAGCATTGCCACGTAAGACAACTTTAAGAAACTGTTTTATATTTCTTTTGATAAAGGAGTCCGGGTAATATATTTTCATATGACAAATGAATATTATCTTGTTTCACAAATGTATAAATTGTCTCTGAATTTGGAAAATCTTCCCCAAAGTACTGTATTATATAGAGAAGACTTTTACACATTTCACTCATTTTTTTAATCTGAAAACATTCAATCTTTCTATATGAACGATCCTAACTCTAACTCCAACAGAGAAATATTGAAATTCGTAGTACTTAGATGAGGATGATAAGGATTTTTAGAATGAAAGAGAATCAACAGACTATGCAAGTTAGATGAAGTTTTCTTTGAGATTGCTTTCCTTACAAGCAGTTGACATGTTGAGTATAGCTGATGATTTGGTATATGTCTCCAGTATATAATGAAAAATAGAATAATTAGCATTTTTATCTCCTTAAATATTTGTTATTTTTTTGGAGAGACTCTTTATAGTCTATGAGTTCCTGCCAATTTTTCTCCCTCCATCCCAGTGCCTTAGCACACTAGAAGATTTTCTTGCTTTGTTCCTTCTACACTTCTGGTCTTTGCTTCTGTCAAAAACATTTCATTTATATTCAATTTCTCATACAACAAATTTGCTGCCTTCCCCTCTCCCAAACTCTTCTAGATATTGCCACTTTATCCAGTCAACTCTCAATTCTTTCTTATTCTTAAAAAAATAAATAAATAAAAATAAACCCAAAACAAAAAGGAACACAGAAATATAAGGTACATTTAAAAATCAAGATCCGGCTGCCGCCGCGGAGAGCTCATAAGCAACACACCACGAGCAAACTTGAGCCTCAGGACCACAGGTAAGACCAACTTTTCTGCTGCAAGTGACCTGCCTGGTGAACTCAGGACACACAGAGGCAAAATTCCTCTAGGACTGGGCACTTCCGGTGTTTACCATGAGTCCCAAACCCGCGGATCCCTGCCTGCAGCAGCTCTCTGCTCCCAAAACCCATGGGAGAGAGACCTCACCGCCTGGTCAGGTGGGCACTCCTGAGGCTGCAGAGCAGAAGAGACCACCAACACTGCCCACCCCTGCCCACATCCCTGGCCCAAGAGGAAACTGTATAAGGCCTCTGGGTTCCCTTAGAGGAGGGCCCAAGAGCAGCAGGACCGCTGAATCTGAGACAACGCCAGAACCGGATAAACAGTTCTCTGCACCCAAATCCTGTGGGAGGGAGAGCTAAACCTTCAGAGAGGCAGACACGCCTTGGAAACCAGAAGAGACTGCACTCTGCATACATCTCTGACGCCAGAGGAAAACACCAAACTCCATCTGGAACCCTGGTGCACGGAAGCTCCCAGAAAGGGCAGCGCAGATCTTCCTGGTTGCTGCCACCACGGAGAGCTGGTAAGCAACACCCCATGAGCAAACTTGAGCCTTGGGACCACAGGTAAGACCAACTTTTCTGCTGCAAGTGACCTGCCTGGTGAACTCCAGACACAGGACCAAAGGAACAGCTGAAGACCTGTAGATAGGAAAAACTACATGCCCCAAAACAGAACACTCTGTCCCCATTACTGGCTGAAAGAAAACAGGAAAACAGGTCTACAACACTCCTGACACACAGGCTTATAGGACAGTCTAGTCACTGTCAGAAATAGCAGAACAAAGTAACACTAGAGATAATCTCATGGCGAGAAGCAAGTGTAGGAAACCAAGCAACAGAAACCAAGACTACATGGCTTCATCTGAGCCCAATTCTCCCACCAAACCAAACACTGAATATCCAAACACACCAGAAAAGCAAGACCTAGATTTAAAATCATATTTGATCATGATGCTGGAGGACTTCAAGAAAGACGTGAAGAACTCCCTTAGAGAAACAATGGAAATCATTAATAAACAAGTAGAAGCCTACAGAGAGGAATCGCAAAAATCCCTGAAAGAATTCCAGGAAATCATAAATAAACAAGTAGAAGCCCATAGAGAGGAGTCACAAAAATCCCTGAAAGAATTCCAGGAAAACACAATCAAACAGTTGAAGGAATTAAAAATGGAAATAGAAGCAATCAAGAAAGAACACGTGGAAACAATCCTGGATATAGAAAACCAAAAGAAGAGGCAAGGAGCTGTAGATGCGACCTTCACCAACAGAACACAAGAGATGGAAGAGAGAATCTCAGGAGCAGAAGATTCCATAGAAATCATTGACTCAACTGTCAAAGATAATGTAAAGCAGAAAAAGCTACTGGTCCAAAACATACAGGAAATCCAGGACACAATGAGAAGATCAAACCTAAGGATAATAGGTATAGAAGAAAGTGAAGACTCCCAGCTCAAAGGACCAGTAAATATCTTCAAAAAAATCATAGAAGAAAACTTCCCTAACCTAAAAAAAGAGATACCCATAGGCATACAAGAAGCCTACAGAACTCCAAATAGATTGGACCAGAAAAGAAACACCTCCCGTCACATAATTGTCAAAACACCAAACGCACAAAATAAAGAAAGAATATTAAAAGCAGTAAGGGTAAAAGGTCAAGTAACATATAAAGGCAGACCTATCAGAATCACACCAGACTTTTCGCCAGAAACTATGAAAGCCAGAAGATCCTGGACAGATGTCATACAGACCCTAAGAGAACACAAATGCCAGCCCAGGTTACTGTATCCTGCAAAATTCTCAATTAACAAAGATGGAGAAACCAAGATATTCCATGACAAAACCAGATTTACACAATATCTTTCTACACATCCAGCACTACAAAGGACAATAAATGGTAAAGCCCAACATAATGAGGAAAGCTATTCCCTAGAAGAAGCAAGAAACTAATCGTCTTGGCAACAAAACAAAGAGAAGAAAAGCAAACAAACATAACCTCATTTCCAAATATGAATATAACAGGAAGCAATAATCACTATTCCTTAATATCTCTCAACATCAATGGCCTCAACTCCCCAATAAAAAGACAAAGATTAAAAACTGGATATGCAACGAGCACCCTGCATTCTGCTGCCTACAGGAAACACACCTCAGAGACAAAGACAGACACTACCTCAGAGTGAAAGGCTGGAAAACAACTTTCCAAGCAAATGGTTTGAAGAAGCAAGCTGGAGTAGCCATTCTAATATCAAATAAAATCAATTTTCAACTAAAATTCATCAAAAAAGATAAGGAAGGACACTTCATATTCATCAAAGGAAAAATCCACCAGGATGAACTCTCAATCCTAAATATCTATGCTACAAATACAAGGGTACCTACATACGTAAAAGAAACCTTACTAAAGCTCAAAAAAACACATTGCACATCACACAAGAATAGTAGGAGATTTCAACACCCCATTCTCATCAATGGACAGATCATGGAAACAGAAATTAAACAGAGACGTACACAAACTAAGAGAAATCATGAGCCAAATGGACTTAACAGATATTTATAGAACATTCTATCCTAAAACAAAAGAATATACCTTCTTCTCAGCTCCTCATGGTACTTTCTCCAAAATTGACCATATAATTGGTCAAAAAACGGGCCTCAACAGGTACAGAAAGATAGAAATAATCCCATGCGTGCTATCGAACCACCACAGCCTAAAACTGGTCTTCAATAACAATAAGGGAAGAATGCCCATATATACGTGGAAATTGAACAATGCTCTACTCAATGACAACCTGGTCAAGGAAGAAATAAAGAAAGAAATTAAAGACTTTTTAGAATTTAATGAAAATGAAGGTACAACATACCCAAACTTATGGGACACAAGGAAAGCTGTGCTAAGAGGAAAACTCATAGCACTGAATGCCTGCAGTAAGAAACAGGAAAGAGCATATGTCAGCAGCTTGACAGCACACCTAAAAGCTCTAGAACAAAAAGAAGCAAATACACCCAGGAGGAGTAGAAGGCAGGAAATAATCAAACTCAGAGCTGAAATCAACCAAGTAGAAACAAAAAGGATAGAAAGAATCAACAGAACCAAAAGTTGGTTCTTTGAGAAAATCAACAAGATAGATAAAACCTTAGCCAGACTAATGAGAGGACACAGAGAGTGTGTCCAAATTAACAAAATCAGAAATGAAAAGGGAGACATAACTAGATTCAGAGGAAATTCAAAAAATCATCAGATCTTACTATAAAAGGCTATATTCAACAAAACTTGAAAATCTGCAGGAAATGGACAATTTCCTAGACAGATACCAGGTAATGAAGTTAAATCAGGAACAGATAAACCAGTTAAACAACCCCATAACTCCTAAGGAAATGGAAGCAGTCATTAAAGGTCTCCCAACCAAAAAGAGCCCAGGTCCAGACAGGTTTACTGCAGAATTCTATCAGACTTTCATAGAAGACCTCACACCAATACTATACAAACTATTCCACAAAATTGAAACAGATGGAGCACTACCGAATTCCTTCTATTAAGCCACAATTACTCTTATACCTAAACCACACAAAGACCCAACAAAGAAAGAGAACTTCAGATCAATTTCCTTTATGAATATCGACGCAAAAATACTCAATAAAATTCTGGCAAACCGAATCCAAGAGCACATCAAAACAATCATCCACCCTGATCAAGTAGACTTCATCCCAGGCATGCAGGGATGGTTTAATATACGGAAAACCATCAACGTGATCCATTATATAAAAAAAGTGAAAGAACAAAACCACATGATCATTTCATTAGATGCTGAGAAAGCATTTGACAAACTTCAACACCCCTTCATGATAAAAGTCCTGGAAAGAATAGGAATTCAAGGCCCATACCTAAACATAGTAAAAGCCATATACAGCAAACCAGTTGCTAATATTAAACTAAATGGAGAGAAACTTGAAGCAATCCCACTAAAATCAGGGACTAGACAAGGCTGCCCACTCTCTCCCTACGTATTCAATATAGTTCTTGAAGTTCTAGGCAGAGCAATCAGACAACAAAAGGAGGTCAAGGGAATACAGATCGGAAAAGAAGTAGTCAAAATATCACTATTTGCAGATGATATGATAGTATATTTAAGTGATCCCAAAAGTTCCACCAGAGAACTACTAAAGCTGATAAACAACTTCAGCAAAGTGGCTGGGTATAAGATTAACTCAAATAAATCAGTAGCCTTTCTCTACACAAAAGAGAAACAAGCCGAGAAAGAAATTAGGGAAACGATACCCTTCATAATAGACCCAAATAATATAAAGTACCTCGGTGTTACTTAGACCAAGCAAGTAAAAGATCTGTACAATAAGAACTTCAAGAAAGAAATTGAAGAAGACCTCAGAAGATGGAAAGATCTCCCATGCTCATGGATTGGCAGGATTAATATAGTAAAAATGGCCATTTTACCAAAAGCGATCTGCCGATTCAATGCAATCCCCATCAAAATACCAATCCAATTCTTCAAAGAGTTAGACAGAACAATTTGCAAATTCATCTGGAATAACAAAAAACCTAGGATAGCTAAAACTATCCTCAACAATAAAAGGACTTCAGGGGGAAATCACTATCCCTGAACTCAAGCAGTATTACAGAGCAATAGTGATAAAAACTGCATGGTATTGGTACAGAGACAGACAGATAGACCAATGGAACAGAATTGAAGACCCAGAAATGAACCCACACACCTATGGGCACTTGATTTTTTGACAAAGGAGCCAAAACCATCAAATGGAAAAAAGATAGCATTTTCAGCAAATGGTGCTGGTTCAACTGGAGGTCAACATGTAGAAGAATGCAGATCGATCCATGCTTATCACCCTGTACAAAGCTTAAGTCCAAGTGGGTCAAGGACGTCCACATCAAACCAGATACCCTCAAACTAATAGAAGAAAATCTAGGGAAGCATCTGGAACACATGGGCACTGGAAATAATTTCCTGAACAAAACAACAATGGCTTATGCTCTAAGATCAAGAATCAACAAATGGGATCTCATTAAATTGCAAAGCTTCTGTAAGGCAAAGGACACTGTGGTTAGGACAAAACGGCAACCTACAGATTGGGAAAAGATCTCTACCAATCCTAAAACAGATAGAGGCCTTATATCCAAAATATACAAAGAACTCAAGAAGTTAGACCACAGGGAGACAAATAACCCTATAAAAAGTGGGGTTCAGAGCTAAACAAACAATTCACAGCTGAAGAATGACGAAAGGCTGAGAAACACCTAAAGAAATGTTCAACATCTTTAGTCATAAGGGAAATGCAAATCAAAACAACCCTGAGATTTCACCTCACACCAGTGAGAATGGTAAGATCAAAATCTCAGGTGACAGCAGATGCTGGCGAGGATGTGGAGAAAGAGGTACACTCCTCCATTGTTGGTGGGATTGCAGACTGGCACAACCATTCTGGAAATCAGTCTGGAGGTTCCTCAGAAAATTGGATATTGAACTGCCTGAGGATCCAGCTATACCTCTCTTGGGTATATACCCAAAAGATGCCCCAACATATAAAAAAAAGTGCTCCAATATGTTCATCGCAACCTTATTTATAACAGCCAGAAGCTGGAAAGAACCCAGATGCCCTTCAACAGAGGAATGGATACAGAAAATGTTGTACATCTACACAATGGAATATTACTCAGCTATCAAAAACAATGACTTTATGAAATTCGTAGGCAAATGGTTGGAACTGGAAAATATCATCCTGAGTGAGCTAACCCACTCACAGAAAGACATACATGGTATGCACTCATTGATAAGTGGCTATTAGCCCAAATGCTTGAATTACCCTAGATGCCTAGAACAAATGAAACTCAAGATGGATGATCAAAATGTGAATGCTTCACTCCTTCTTTAAAAGGGGAACAAGAATATCCTTGGCAGGGAATAAATAGACAAAGATTAAAACAGACACAGAAGGAACACCCATTCAGAGCCTGACCCACATGTGGCCCATACATATACAGCCATCCAATTAGACAGGATGGATGAAGCAAAAAAGTGCAGGCTGACAGGAGCCAGATGTAGATCGCTCCTGAGAGACACAGCCAGAATACAGCAAACACAGAGGCGAATGCCAGCAGCAAACCACTGAACTGAGAATAGGACCCACGTTGAAGGAATCAGAGAAAGAACTGGAAGAGCTTGAGGGGGCTCGAGACCCCTTATGAACAACAATGCCAAGCAACCGGAGCTTCCAGGGACTAAGCCACTACCTAAGGACTATACATGGACTGACCCTGGACTCTGACCTCAAAGGTAGCAATGAATATCCTAGTAGGAGCACCAGTGAAAGGGGAAGCCCTGGGTCCTGCTAAGACTGAACCCCCAGTGAACTAGATTGTTGGGGGGAGGGCGGCGGTGGGGGGAGGATGGGGAGGGGAACACCGATGGGAAAGGGGAGGGGGAGGGGGTTGTTTGCCTGAAAACCAGGAAAGGGAATAGCACTCAAAATGTATATAAGAAATACTCAAATTAATATAAAAATGTAAATAAGAAATACTCAAGTTAATAAAGAAAAAAGAAAAGAAACCAAAAAAAAGAAAGAAAAAAATCAAGATCCATCCCATGGGTGGGCATCAAACCCTGACACTATTACTGATGCTATGTTATACTGGCAGACAGGAGCCTAGCATGACTGTCCTCTGAGAGGCTCTACCAGCAGCAGACTGAGACTGATGCAGATACTTACAGCCAATCATTAGACTAAGGTTTAGGAGTCCTAAGAAAGAGTTAGCGGAAGGATTGGAGGAGCTGAAGGTGATGGCAGTCCCATAGAAAGACCAACAGTATCAACTAACTCAGGTCCCCCCATAGATTCCATAGACTAAGACACCAACCAAAGAGTGTACATGGGCTGGTCTGTGGCCCTAGGCACATATGTAGCAGAGGACTGTCTTGTCTAGCTTCAGTGGGAGAAGATGTGCCTAATCCTGTAGAAACTTGATGCCCCAGGAAAGGAGGATGCTGGGAGTGGGTGAGGTAGGGGTAGATGTGTGCATGAGGGGGTGGGTGGTTAGGTGGCAGAGCACCCGGGGAGGGGAGATGGGATGAAGAACTTGGGGAGGGGCAACCAGGAAGAGGGGCAACATTTGGAATATAAACAAATAAAATAATTTAATAATAAAAAACAAAACAAATAAACAAACAAAACAGGAGTCCATGTTGTGTTGACCAACTATTCCTGAAAAAGAGGGTCACCCTGAACTATGATTGGTAAACCCAGTGTCACACCAAAGAGAAAAACTATTCTCTTGTAGGAGCTATCAAGAAGTTATCTCAAATAGCTTCTTGGCTGGGGTTGTGATCTTATGTCTTATCAACTCAATTTTTTTCTTTCCACAAATGTTCAGTATTTGTCTTTCTGTTCCTGGTCAATATCACTTTATTTAATGCTCACCAATCCCAAACATATTGCCATAATTTGAAAGATTTCATTCTCTTTAAGATGGAATATTACACATTATGAAAACATACCAATTTTTATTTGTCTACTTTTCTGTTAATAGACATGCCATTGTAGTCTGTATTTTAAACATCACTACAGTAAAAACAAAAGTGCAGACAGAAACGCCTTTGATACATCGATACATAGTGAGATTGCTGAATTGTCTGATACTTTAGTACAAGATTCTTAAGACGTTTTACACTTTCTTATGAGTAATACACCAGCCCAAATTTATTCCAACACAACATGCTTTTTCTTTCCTAAATCTTCTCTCTAGTATTTTTATCTCTTATAGTAGTAATTATGCCTAGGATAAGTTCATTTATTTTCATTTTTGTTAAAAATATTGTTTCATTATGGTCCCCACTCCAACTTCTCTGATGTTCAGCTATACCTCTCTTGGGTATACCCACAGAGGACTCCATCTTCTATCACAAAGACACTTGTTCAACCCTGTTAAGAGATTTCCTTTCTAATTTTCTATTTCATTGCGACTAAAGCTTTAGTCTTTTCTCAGGTATTTGATGTTCATTTGTACATCTTCTTTTGAGAAAGGTCTGTGATCATTGTCCTACTGTTTTAATTGGGTCTTTTATCTTTTATGTAGTTTAACTTTGATTTGTCTTGATCTTTTTTAATTAAACCCTAGGTTGAAAATGATTTCTCTTTGCATCCACAGTAATTAAAAAATAATCTAATTCTCAAATGTCAATGTGTTTCAAGTAGAAAAGAAGAGCAAAACAGAATCTGGCAATACCCTGGTAGAAACCAGCTACTGAGAAGACTGGGGTAGGAATGCCTGTGTCACAGAGTCAGGTCAAGGGCCAATCTGAGTGTCTTAGTGAGTACTTGTTACAAAACTTTAGAAGAGTTTTTCAAAAGTGTATACTTCTTACCTAATATGCATGAAATTTGAATCATAAGAAAGCAACATAATAGAATTTTCTGCGTAGAAATCCTAGAATACTTCAAATCATATTAGGATTCAGACCTGGCTTATGGTTAAAATGGCTTTCTTTTTGAAAAACTAAGTGCTTCCTCTACCTAGTGTTGAGAATCTCTGAAACCAATACAAAACATGTTGAAGGTTTCTTTAGTCACTAAATGTATTTATTTATTGCCTTTATGTATTAATTGAGTGTTTTATGTGTGAGTGTGCCATAGCAGACATGTGGTACTCAAAGAACAGCTTCCAGCATCCCCTTCTCCCTCAACACCTACTGACTTCCAGGAATAAATCATGAGTCTTCAAACTTGCAATACAGTGTCTTTGACATTTGTCATTTTTTTATTTTTTAATTAATTAATTTATTTAATGTATAGCAGTACACTGTCATTGTCTTCAGAGACACCAGAAAAGGGCATCAGATCCCATCACAGATGGTTGTGAGCCACCATGTGGTTTCTGGGAATTAAACTCAGGACCTCTGGAAAAGCAGACAGTGCTCTTAACCACTGAGCCATCTCTCCAGCCCAACATTTCTCATGTTGAAATCTGAAGTTGGGTTCTCATGAAAAATATGTCTCTTAAAATATGAAACAGTATCAGTTAAATTTACAAGCACCTTTTTCATTCATTTTAACTGAAAATAGAGTGTTTTTAACAGTATATTCTGATCATAATTTCTCTTCCCTTATCTACTCCTAGATCCCCACCCCCTACTCCCACCCATTCAACTTCTTGCTTTCTTTCTCTCTTTCTATCTTTACAAACCAGTCAAATAAAAAAATCAAACTTCTTCCAATAGCCTTCATATTTTAAAGTACACATAGAAGGAACATTAGACATAAATAATGGAAAGTGTCAAGGAAGATTCCCATAAACTGGGATACTACTTGATAAATCAACACAAAAACACACCAATTTCCTTGCCTTACTAGGAAAGTTAGTGAGCCCCTGGGTTAATTTTTTATTTTATAAGTAAAAAGATTATAAAGACCTAGCTGGTCAGATTCCCAGTCATGTGCTCCCAAAGACGTGGAGTGATGCTAAACAAAGCAACACAATTTAGCATCAACGTATTCTGAATCCTGAGCAGGAAGGAAGTCTGAGGAGCACTTCTACAGAATGTGTTTCAAAGAAGAGGCAAGTCATTTTGCCAAGGGCATCTGCAGGAGGACCAACGCTTGGGTAAAAATGGAATGTTTTCATACTTACTTCAATCTTATCTTCACAGGAAGACCTCAACTCTCTAAATCATCACTCGAGCAGAAGGTAGTAAAGTAATCATGTCCCACAATTTAATAATTCAGTAAAGCTACAAGTGAAAACCTTTGACCTAACATTCTCATTGAAGATTAACCTCAGTCTTAACATTCTCAGAGCTCCGTGTGAGTGAAGCTTGGGAAAATGACTCCTCGAAGCTGACAGCTTTTCTTCTTAATTCAGACATGCTTTGGCAGACAGGGAAATAAGTTTAAGGAAGGTCAATGAGATACTAATAAAAAGAGTTAAATGATAAATCTTTCTAGTGTTCTATTAAATAAAATAACAACAACATGTGGTATCTTAATGAGGTATCACTTTTAAGTAGTTAATTCAGGTTTTTTTGTACTTTCACTTTTGTCAGGCAACGTATTTTGGTTCTGAACATTAAGTTACAACCCAGGTGCACTATTGACTTCACAGTAGAATAGAATAACTATCCAAGCATTAAATACAATTGCACCCTCAGAATATAAAGACCAATTTTTCAGTCCCTACTCTGGAAAACTATCTTTAGAATCAGTGGGAGTTCTTCCTAAATTAGGAATGAATTGGATTTAATAAACCCACAGCTGTGTCCATTTTAGCATGGCTTCTTCTCTAAGATTCATGGTAGTTTTTTAACTAATGAAAAACTGTTCTGTATTACAAATATGATGAATAATTAAACAACCAGTAAATAATTTCCTTGGTTCTAATTCTGAAAGTCTTCATAAAAAGTTGTTAACTCAGTAAAATGCAGAATATTCATGCAAAAAGAAAAGGAAGAGAGGTTAATTCTAAATGTAATGATTTATATCATATTTTTCTTCTAGGGAATCATACTATGGTTGACTTTAGAATTAGCACAAAACAAATTACTGGTCAACTGAATATGTGTTGTTTGTGTGTGTGTGTGTTTGTGTATGTGATATATGTGTGTGTACATGTGTGTGGTGTATGTGTATGTGTGCATGTTCATGTACATGTGCATATGTGTATGTTCATGTATGTCTGAGTACATGTGTGTGGTGTATTTGTATGTTCATGTACGGTTGCATGCATGTTTGTGTGTGTTCATGTAAATGCATGTATGCACATGTATTCATGTATGTGTGTATTGTGTGTTTGTGTGTCTGTGTTTCAAGTAAACAAAAGTCAGGAACTTTAAGGAAGAAAACTAAAATTATAGAAAACTAGACAGCATCACTAGAGTGAAGCTTAAAACCTTCCTATTTTCATCTACTTTTGTCTTTTACATAGTAAAGGAAACCAATCATCAAACACAATTTCATGATTATGTAAGTAAACTGGAAAACAATTTAGTCTGTAAACTCCTATTTGAAACGCCTATTGGCAACTGATTAATCTATCCAGACAAGAAGAAAGCATAAGTACTTTTTCTTTTCTTTTTTTTTTTTTTGAAGTATGGTGACAAAGTTTAATCTCACTTGTGAGATGACATATCCTCCTGTGTGGCTCAAGAAAGAGAATGTTACAACTCTAAATGATAGAATTCCATTTGTTTCCTACAGGGACATGAGGAAGAATAGTTGTTTTCCTGGTTGGTGGAAAAGTCTCTTGTGCTTATTTTACACTTTCATCTTCAGTGACAGTCACAATGGAACTAGAAATTCAAGCACCAAAGGATTCTCCAAATCAATTTGATTGAGAATATGCATCAATATATTCTAGGTGCTGGTGACTGAGCCTAAGGAATACATAGATTTCAATAGCAATAACTTCTTTACTACGATACATTCTAATAAGTTATTAAAAAGTGTTTGTGTTTCTCTAAAATTAGTGTAGTGTGCAATGCATTTTTCTCAAAAGGAAAATATGTTAACTTTTTACCCATATGCCTTATCCAGGTGATTCATAGTTGGAATACAAACATTCGAGATGCTTCAGTTCCAGGTCAGAACTTAGTACCTGGCAACAGTCTATGCTCTAAACAAATTAGTTCTATATCACTACAGAATCTATGACTGTATTTACATATGCTTATGAATAATAAAAATGAAAGCTCGGTGTATATGTAAAGTATTTGTTGTGCCTGGGAAGATGGCTCAATGGGTTTATACTGAAAGCCCAGGTTTTCATCTAAAGAAATAACCAAAAACACAAACTGACATTCATTTTGTCCCTTAAGAAAAATATCTAGGGGTTGAGGATTTAGCTCAGTGGTAGAGCACTTGCCTAGCAAGCGCAAGGCCCTGGGTTCAGTCCCCAGCTCTGAAAAAGAAAAAAAAGAAAGAAAGAAAAAGAAAGAAAAATATCTAGTCTTCTCTCCATCCACTTTGACATGCCTGCTATCATTGCACTTATTCAGCACATAATTAGATAATCATACTGATAAAATTCTGTATGTAACTCCTGAAATGCTAGGAGACAGAACTCCATAGCAAACTCTCTAATTGCCTGGCTCTCATAGTCTTTCCAACCTCTTTTCTACAGTGGTCCATGAGCCTTATATGTGGAATTGTTTTTGTTAATATATCCATTGGTACTGGGATGCACAAGTCTAACTTTTGATTGGTTGTGGTTTTCTGTAATGGCTCCTGTTGAAAAAAAAAGTTATCTTGAAAAGTAATGAGAACTACACCCTACACAGAGAACTAAGAATAACTAAGCTATGCAAAGAGGAGAAGAAGCAGGCTCAAGGAGCAGCTTAGGAATATCAGATTAACCAATATCAAATGATCAGCTCAAAAAACATATATGTAAGTAAGTAACATTATATAGGCTGAGCAGATTATATTTAGGAATACATATATGTAACTATATTAATAAAATGGGATTCATGAATTTTTAAGAGAGAAAGCAGGGCTGTGTGAGAGGGTTTGGAGGGTAGAAAGGAAAGGAAAAATGAGGTGATAATATTATAACTTCAAAAACAAGAGTCAAAAGTATTTCCATTGTATGTACATGTGCAGGACATAAACTGACTAATTAAACCAAAATTATTTAATCACCTAATGAATTTTATTTATCAGATGGGGAATTTAAATAACAAATATTCCATACGATTTTCAGACTGAGTCTTGGGGCTCATTTAATACATTGCAGAAATCTTTACCTCAGCTATGCCATGAAGCAAAAATAAGCTTTCTTCCTCTATAAAAGACATATAGATTAAAAGATATTTTAATATCAACATACATATATCATTATTATTAAAAGGATTTAGCATAACATTATGCAAGCAGATGATATGCATCGAATACCTCCAACTAGGACTAGAATTTACTTAACAGCAAACATGTTCTTTCACATGGAAAGAAAGAGATTGGAATTGTATTTTTGTCATTCTAAAATCAGATAGAGTTGGACAAGTTTCTTAAAAGTTCATCTCCCTTTTATCATCCATCAATGGAAAGCACATTGTCTGCCAATGTCAATACGCTTGAAAATGTTTTGTAGCTGAAAGTACCCTTATGTCATTTTCATAAATTATAAAGATGAAATTAAGAAAACACCATTTATGGCAATGATTCACAAACAATGCAACTGTTGTGTGAATGCACTGAAATGATCTAAGGGAAAGAAATTAAGTTGGACTTTGAAGAAATACCATGTGAATATCTCAGTGAAGAAAGTTTCTGAGCAGAAGACAAATGAAGGTGGCATAGCACACAGAATTAGAATCAGCAACAATTAATCTGTCAATAAAGTATGGTAAGTAAATGTCATCATATATAAACATCAGCAAAAATAACTGTTAGGGTCACCTCCCCACCATTAAAGAGTGTTGTGCAGTTTCAACCAATGGAAAAAGGTATATAGCATAACAGAAAGCAGTGGCCTTTCTTGCTTTGGAAAGGCTTTAGCATGGTCACATTTCTAAGGGAGAACACTTAGCCTTATTGAGTGGTTGGTTAGAAGATGTCAACATGCTTTGGAGGAGTTAAAGTGAATTATGTTATTAGGTGATAAAATTTCTAGGTATATTTTAAACAGTATCATTACTAGGCAAATTAAGTATAAGAACTTGTTCCAGAAGCTGTGTGCAATAAAATTGATTATTTCAATTGACTATTAAATGTAAAAATACATTTGAAAAATATGAAAGGGATGTTTCGAATATAGTGATAGCACAATTCTAAAACAGGCCTATTAATCCTAGTTTACAAACGTTCACTGGTTTCTACTACTTTACAAGATTATGATTAATTGCAATACTTCAAAATTGTTTTAAGATCAAATGCATACTCTTGGAATTTTCAGGATGATGAAAAAGAGGCAAGCGATAAGAGCTATGATAGATTTGCTTCCAAGTGCTAAGTCAAAAGAAACAATTTTATCTAAGGAAATGACAATAGTCATTTTACAAGAAGTCATTTTTAGTCTGTTAAAATTTTACATGCAGAAACGTAAAAATTTCACTGCATTTAAAAAATAAAAACTCAACAACAGCCTACTAGGAAACATTAGTGCAGAGCACATCATAGTCACCAAAGAATGGAACTGTGACTTGGAAATGTAACCTAGTAGTAGGCTACAGAAGTTTAATTTATATATATAGAATGGAGAGACAATATAAAAATATATGTGAAAAATAGTGAGATGGAGAGAAGAAAAGGAGAGATTATAAAGTTAGATGATCAGTAATTCTAGTAACAATGCACTCATATTAAAAATCATATTTACTGTCAGTCATTTAAATATACAGAAAAAACCTTTGAATTTATATAGAAAAATGTTTTTTTAAACAACCAGCCAGATACATGTTGTAAAATATAAATTTTTTTAAAAAGTAAAGAAATGAATCACCAAATTAAATAGGACTGTTCAAATAGCTCATCCCATAATGAGCAAGGATCTGGACTATGTAACTCAATAGTTTTCATTCCCACTATATGTCAGTGTATAAGAAGCAGAGTGTTTTTACCCTTCTTCAATGAATTATAATATATATCAATATAAGATATTTGTTAGCAACATTATATCTTAACACACAATATGTTAGTATATTGTGTTACACAATTGAGAATAAGTATATATTAAAATTTTAAATTCAACAGTTTAACTTAATTTCCAATAATGAAAATCCTATTAAAGGATTTTCAGGTTATGAAATTAAAATAAAAAATTTCTGAGTGTAAAGAAAAAATTAGCTTAGTTAGCAGGGTAATTAAGGGTAAAACAAAAACGCAATGATGTGGATATGGGGGCTCAGGACCTTCACAATTAAGCAATGCAAAGTCACTTTGAGCAATATATCTGGTTCATATGCATAATTGTTTGCATGAATAAGAACATGTGCCTGTATTTTCACATGGCTTATCACACTACTGTCTATAACATTTCAATTTCAGAACCCAGCACCAATAGTACCTTATTCCCCTAATCAAAATGTTCTACCATCTTGTCACAATTGCTTTACTTAATTGTCTTATTTTGCTTCCTATTGTCATGATAAGCCATGAACAAAATCAACTTGGGGAGCTAAGGCTTTCTTTAACATGTAGTTTATAGTTCATGACTGAGGACACATGAAGAACTTAAGGCAAGAACCTGGAGGCAGTCACTGAAGCAGATATCACAGAGGAGTAATGCTTACTGGCTTGTTTCTCATGACTTGCACAGCATGCTTTCTTAATCAAAACAAGGATGTCTTCCCAGGGTTCATTCAGACTAAAGTAGGCTATGTTCTCACATATTAATCATTAATCAAAATAATAATAATAATAATAATAATAATAATAATAATAATAAACAAACTTCTCTATAGGCAATTTAAAGAAGGAGCTTTCTCAGTTGAAAGTTCCTCTTCCTAAATAATTCTAGTATGTGTCAAGTTGACAAAAAAAAAACAAACAAAAAACAAAAATACTTAATCAATTGTTGTTTTTACTATGGCCTCATAATATTAATGCTCACATTTGTATTCTATAGATGGTAAGAAAATTCTCATATACCCAAAAACGAAAATAAGCATTGATTTGTATGGGTTTGGGTGGTTTTATTCTTCTATTTTCCAGTAAGTATTACATATTTAAGTAAGATATGTTGTAACTTCCAATGTCTCAACAAGTCCTGTCTCATTCATTCCACCAACAGATTTAAAAATCCCCAGGAGAAAAATTGTGTGTGTGTACCTTTTCTATCAGCTATTGTCTCCTTAATTCCTTGCAAATTGAATATGCCTCCACTATTCTAATGAGAAAGCTCATTAAAGGTTTTTCATCAATAGCCCCATCCAATAATTTTTTCAAGCCTTCTTTGTCTTTTAATACCATTTGTCAATATCACTATACATCTTCCTGTCCTGGTTGGAGACACAGGTCTTAACCATGGTGAATGTAAAGGGTTCTAGTAACCTTTATAAATTGTTTTCTCTCAGTTGCTTTATGTCTAAAGTTTTTTGTTTTTTTTTTCATTATTCAAAAAGGAGATCCTAAAAGTTCTATAGTCACCCCTCTCCACTTTTTTTCAGTTTCCATCTTTACATTGCACCACGCACTACTGAAGATACTCAGGGGTACCCAAGAATAATGATGACTGCCTAAGAACTCACCCAAGGCTGCTGATGGAATTTACTGTATCACCGGAATCAAAAGCGTTCAATGTGCTGCCTTATCAAAAGATGGCAGAAATAACATCTGATCTGATCTGTGAAAGTGGGTATTAAGTGTCCAAAAATATGTATTTGAATGAACAGTTCAGAGAATAAAGTATGGCAGTAGAGTGTACATTGTAAATGTATAAAGCTGTCTGTCAATTTAGAAACAAATGATTAGCTTCATTTTTCAGTGTTTCATACAGCCCAACCTGCTCTCAAACGTGTTATATAGCCGAGCTGACAATGAGGTGCTGATCCTCTCTTAGCTCACTGTGGAGTGTGGTAATTACTAGTGTAAACTACTACGAATACTATTTGGAGAAAACAATAGATTATTCAAAGTATTTCCTAAATATAGAAAATTAAATGTGTGGGTCTATGTGTGTGTAATATAATCTTGAATTAGTTTTTAGTCATAAGGAACATAATAAAACCTTCCTTATAAGCTTGAAAATTAAAGAAATAAAACTATTTGGAAAAAGTTGGCTGACCCAGCAAGGTAAATGATTGGCTTAATATATAGGAACAATATATCCAGTCATAGTACACAAGTTTGCAAGTTGAATGGAAGCTTCAGCAATTATATGTGTCTTTTATTTGCAGAGAAAGCAAATAAAGAACAGAGAAATAAGTAACTAAAGCTAGCTCACTTGCGGATGGTATTGGAGACAGGATGTGATTTGCACCTGTAATTTTATTGGCTGATTCTTCACAAACCAGGAATCTGTTCATAGCCCACCACAACCTGCACCCTGAGCAACACGGCTGTCCAGGAAGCTTGGAGAACCACTAAGCTAAAGTTTAACTAACCGTGAAATCTGTGTTCTTCTTTTCTTCTGACCCAAACCTTGATCAAATAACTGCATTTTCATAAAAAAATGAAATGGAACCCTTAGAAAAGGAATATTTAGATTGCTTCAATTCTGTTTATCGAGGCATGAAGGCTGAGAAGAGGGTTCCATTGGTTAAAAGACTTCTGCACGCAAACCACTGAACTGAGAATAGGACCCCTGTTGAAGGAATCAGAGAAAGAACTGGAAGAGCTTGAAGGGGCTCGAGACCCCATATGTACAACAATGCCAAGCAACCAGAGCTTCCAGGGACTAAGCCACTACCTAAAGACTATACATGGACTGACCCTGGACTCTGACCCCATAGGTAGCAGTGAATATCCTAGTAAGAGCACCAGTGGAAGGGGAAGCCCTGGGTCCTGCTAAGACTGAACCCCCAGTGAACTAGACTATGGGGGGAGGGCGGCAATGGGGGGAGGGTTGGGAGGGGAACACCCATAAGGAAGGGGGGGGAGGGGGATGTTTGCCCGGAAACCAAAGAATTATTATTAAGTATTAAATAAATAAAAAAAAAAAGCCTTCTGCACACATGTGAGAATCGAGTGCAGAGTTCCTGAACACATTAAAGTGTAGAGTGATGGATTGGCCTGTAATGTAAGTACTGGATGGGGAAGGAGCAGGGATAGGCAGAGTCCTGGGGCTCCCTGGTCAGCCAGCCCAGCTGAAATGTGAAGTTCCACCTCAATTTAGAGTCAAAAATTAAAGTGAAAAAATAATTGAGGGAGATATCCTGACATGAAACTCTCATTTCCACATACACATGCACATGCACGTGTATCTAAACACACCTTTACAGTACACACTCAAAGAAATAATAAGTGAAAAAACAACCACACATATATCGGTTCTCAGTTAGAATGGGGTCACTTTAAAGCTTCAAACTTCTATAAGTAGTTTGATTCTAAGTTGATTCAACTCAGTTAGCTACATTTTCTCAAAATGATGGCACAATGCTTTAGTACAGAAATGTATTAAAATGCAAGTAAAGAGTATTTAACCACTGTACATAGAGACTTCATGGGATCAAAACACAAGAAAATCTAAAATCTATGCATTCAAATTATCGGTGTTATTGTAAACATGACATTAGGTGTAATGTCATAGAACTAAATAATTTTTCATTTGTTCTTATTTGTCTGAGGAAAGATTTCAAACCTTGTACTCCTTGCTGGCCTTCTACTCCTTATGCAGCCCAGAATAACCTTGAATTCATTGTTTCCCTACATCAGGTTCTTGAACACTGAGATTGCAGGCATGTACTTTCATCCCCAACTTTGGAATAATCCTTTATTGCAAGCAGTGTATGCTTCAGGGATGATCCAAAAAGGATTTTATCCCATGTGTGATAGAAAGCTTTCAATTTTAAAAATTCTGTTAACTCAAAAATATTCTTGCTTGCCAAATAATAGCTACACTTGTAAGAAATCGAAATAAATCAAAAGGTATAAGTTGCAGTATTGTTTCAGCAACTCTATACCAGTAAGCTGAAGCAAGTTATTACATGTTATTAAGCCCCTGATAATTACTTATAGTGTTGCTACTATGACTAAAGTATCTTAAAGAAATAAGCTTTAGAGTTGCTACTGGGTATGGTGGGCAAACCCTCATTCCTAGCACTTGGTAGGCAGAAAGTGGATCTCTGTGAATTCGAGTTCATCCTGATCTACCAAAAAAAGTTCCATGAAGAGAAGGAAGAAGAGAATGAGGAGGAGGAGGAGGGGGAGGAGGAGGAGGAGGAGGCATAAAAGGAGGATGAAACAGGAGGAGGATGATGAGGATGACAATGAGAACCCAGTGGAGGCAGCGATATGGGGGCAGAGACAGGGAAGGGGGAAATAATTTAGAATATATTAAATTGTTATAGCTGTTTTATAAGAGAACTGACTATTCCTCATAAATAGCTACCCAGAAACACATTTGCTTTCCATAAAGTAAAATGTGCCACGCATTAGAAAATATGCCCGTCAGTGAATCATTAGAATTTTGTTACTGTTGTGAAAATTAAACATATAATCTTGAAGGAACGACTATCAGTATTAAAATAATTGACAGACTAAGCCCACATTTTGATGTATGTGCTAGGAAAATCAATCTTTTTAGTAAAAACTTCTGCACCCCTCTATGCATTTTGGCACCAAATTTTACTTAGGAGTGTAAGGTAAAACTATTTTGTAATTGTATTTTTACTTCCATAACCACTCAGAATCTCCTCCTTTGTCTTTTGTATAGAAAAAAAAAAAAGAAACAGACATTGTTGCCTGGTATGGATAGCTATATTTAATCTTCACCCTAATTTAGGTAATTTTACAGATATTAAAAACTAAAGTGTAGAATCATTAAATATTAATATTAAATATCACATAACTATGAATTTTAAAGCAATGGTTGTGGGTCATGTTTACTTGGTCCTTGTCATTTTGTTAATGTTCTTGTACTAGGGATGGAATCGGGGCCTCCTACATGAGAGGCAAATACTCTATTAATCAACTTTTCTTTCAACCTGAGACTTTCTTACTTATTATACATACACATAATCACACATACAGGAGACAGAATAATCACAAACAGGACAGAGGAAGTGGCAATCTGTTTAAAATTGTACATAATTAATAGAACACCAGAAAATAATCACATTCTTTTTATAATCTATCTCTTTCTGAAACTATGTTTACTCAATTGTTAACTGATTTTGGTTTCATTATAAAATAGATCATTCGTCAATTTTAGACTTATAAATTAAATCTTAATTAGACCAAAATAACACAGCATATAATATTTTGATATTTATCTAATTGCTATGTATTTATTATCTACTTTAGTTTAATGGCAAAATGGATCAATATCATTGGTCATTTTATATTTAAAATCTAAATAAATGTATTCTATAATAATATATTATAGAGCTAATATATTATAGATCAGTCACATAAATTAAATATTAAATATGGTTTTACAAAAACATAATCTTTCAAGAAAGTAATTTCTGTTAAAAATCAGTATTTAAAATTATTTTATTTGATATTATTTTAATTGTATTAAATTTTCATAAAGCACAAAATTACATACATTATAGGACAGCATTTGAAAGTTAGATACATGGAGACATTTTACAAATATAACAATTTTATCAAATATTGTCATTTCTTTTATTGCAATTTAATTTATTGTAACGTAATTTTATTTTTTAGTTATTCAGTTTACATCCTGTCACTTTCCCCCTCCCACATTGTCATTTCTTTCTGCTGACAAACTGAAACTCTTCTCCTAGATTTTGAGTTATACAGGATACAATCATTGGAGTTTCTGCTGTTTTCTTTTTCTTTTCTTTTTTAATTTTTTATTAGATATATTTCTTTACTTACATTTCAAAAGTTATTCCCCTTCCCGGTTTCCTGTCCATAAGCCCCCATTCCCTCCCTTCCCCCTCCTCCATACGGGTATTCCCCCCACACATCCCTCTTACTGACCCCCATATTCCCCTCCACTGGGGGTCCAACCTTGACAGGACCAAAGGCTTCTCCTTCCACTGGTGCCCCAACAAGACTATTCTCTGCTACATATGCAGTTGGAGCCCTGGATCACTCCATGTATACTCTTTCGGTAGTGGTTTCGTCCCTGGAAGCTCTGGTTGGTTGGCATGGTTGTTCTTACGGGGTTGCAAGCTCTTTCAACTCTTTCAATCCTTCCTCTAATTCCCCCCAAGGGGTTCTATTCTCAGTTAGGTGGTTTGCTGCTAGCATTGACCTCTGTATTGGACATGCTCTGGATGTGTCTCTCAAGAGAGATCTATATCCGGTCGCTTTCAGCATGCATTTTTTAGCTTCATCAATCTTATCTAGTTTTGGTAGCTGTATATATATATATATATATATATATATATATATATGGGCCACATGTGGGTCAGGCTCTGAATGGCCATTCCTTGAGTCACTGCTCTAAACTTTGCTTCCATATCCCCTCCTATGGATATTTTTTCCCCTTTTAAGAAGGAGTGGGAGCATCCGCGTTTTGGTAATCCTTCTTGAGCTTCCTGTGGTCTGTGGATTGCATCTTGGGTAACTTGAGCTTTTTGGCTAAAATCCACTTATTAATGAGTCCATACGAAGTGTGTTTCTCTGTGATTGATTAACCTCACTCATGATGATATTTTCTAACAATTAAGTACTTTTTCTTCTTCCTATTAGCCTTGGATAAGGGTTGCTATCCAAACCTGTTAAGTCCAATTGTATACTCAATTTTTATGAGGTCTACTGTTTAAACTCACATAGGAATAATTTCTATGGTTCTTGACTTTCTACCTTGGATTCTTTCTCTTATAATAATTATATTCAGATTGTCATTGACAGAGAGAGTGAATATTTACCACTTCTTTTCATTGGCTTGTTAGTCCTTAGACATGTACAGGTTAACAATAGGACATGGGAAGAAGGGGGATAATTATATTTCAACAAATGGAATATTCTACATTTTATACAAAATATACTCTCTATGAATCATCAAAGATGTCAAGAAAGGAAGGGATGGTTTTATTTGAGTTTGATATATTGCAGGTGTCTTAGGACACTTTTCATTCGTTCACTTGTTCATCCTTTAGGAAGATTTCATTTAGGTTCTCTGAGTCCCTCCTCCATCCATGCCTGACCCTTACTCTAAGTTGTTATAATTATTGACATATTTGAAATACTTTTACTCATGCAACCTAAAGCATTTAGCCAGTTTATAATTGTATATTACCATATACAGAAATCAAAACTCACAAAGACACCTTTGAATACTTTTATAATCACCTGAAAATATTCATTAGCTTTATATAATGAAATTTATGTTTCTAGCTTTTAGACAAGGCTTTGAATATTCTTAATCGAAAGCAATGAACTACTGAAGAACAATAAATAAGGGCCAGCAGATAAAGGTTCTTGGCACCAAGTCTGAAAGTCTGGGTCTGATGTCTACATCCCACAGCCAGCTCAGTAGATAAAGGTATTTGCGGCCAAGACTGACAGTCTGTTTCTGAAATCTACATCCCACATGATGGAAGGAGAGAATGATCTCCAACAAACTGTCTTCTGACATGTTAGTGTGTACCATGTAGATGTATGCACAAACAAACATACACACAGGCACAGAAAACTTTAGCATTTCAAATAACCTTTGGAAACAGTTTCAAAGCAAACAATAGGTCAAAGTGCAGAGGTAAGCATTTATCATGAGTGACCAAAGCCTCTATCAGGCAACAAGACTTAAAAACCTAACAATGACAAAAAAGTAAATTAATAAAATTTAAAAATTAAATCTACAACTTTATTACTGTGTTAAATATACAAAACTTGACATATATTTTAATATATTAACCTAATGCATTTTAATATAAGGTGAGTAATAAAATAAATGATATTTAAAGTGGCTTTTCAAAAGTTTCATAGTGAATTAAATAAGTAGTTTTATCTCAAACTTTAAAAATAGTTATGGATACCACTCTAAGTAAAATTTAAATACTGAATTTTATTTTAAAAATTAACAGGAGGATCTAAATTTTTGTATTTGAGTCCAGAGTACAATGACTCTCATATATGCATGTGTTTACACAGTCACACAAACAACTCAAAACAAAGTGAAGTAAGACTAATGAAGCCAGTAACCAATAGAGACAGTGAATTAGTTAGTCAATACTTGAAATCCTGTAAGGAAACTATGACACAAATATTTTTTAAATCATTTCTAAAACTAAGTATTTTGTATTAAGTAAGCACATAATTTAGTATAGAACACAGAATTTCAAATATAATTTTTTACCTGATACAAAATCTGAAAAGATAGTGCATTCTTTTAGTTTTAGCGATTTCTTTCAAGGTGAAAACACTGCTTCAATTATTACCAAGTTATGCTTCGATGAAAGTCGTTTAAATTTCTACAAACACAGCCTAAATGGCTAATGAAATGCATGACTTAATTAAACATATATTCTTCTTTAATAAAACATAATATGAATAGTTTCTCCTCTTTTCCTCTCAGTTTCTCTTCCCCTACTCTCCTCTCCCCTCCAAATCCACTCCCTTTCAGTCTTTACATAGAGAAGAACAGGTTTCTAAGAGGTAATAACAAAACATAGAAAAATAAAATTTAAGATAATAAAGAAAAACTGTCACATCAAAGTTAGATAAGAGATACCAACAGAGAAAGATGAGAGCCCCCTTCCCCCAAGGGCAGGCACAGGAATCAAAGCCCACTCACTCATTCACTGAAGAGGACCAGGAAAGAACTAAATGGAGAACTATAATATTTATGCAGATGATCTGATTCAGACCGTGCAGGCCTGTTCTTGCTGTTTTAGTCTTTGAGTTCATATAAGCATTGCTCAGATTTTTAGAGGGCCTTTTGCTCCCTCAGTTCTGAGAGACCTCAGGACACACAGCTCTAAATATGGTTGTCTCCATCAAATCTTCCCTTCATTGCTCAGTGAACCTCACAGAAGAGGAAGCAGAATGTGGCAGGGGGGAGACAGAGGGGACAGAGAACATGTCGTCACTTTTAAAAGTTTACATGAGTTAAAACTTAAAATAAATAGGACTTAATTAGTTTCTAGCCATGACAGCTTGATGTGTCTGTGACAGGAAAATACCAGGTTTTGTTAAAATTTAAATAAAAAAGACATTGTGTTATTCAACAGTACTGTTGATAGAGTTTTTAAAAATCCGTGATCCGGAGGACATGAATCATCTTTAATTTTAAAAATTGTTCAAAGAAAGGAAAACAATTCATAGATTTGGAGTATTTCCATATTTTTGTTATGATTGCTAGTTGAGCTATGGATGAATTTTGAAAATATTGAGAATTGTGTTATTTTAAATTCCGGATTCACTTGAAACCAAAAGAAAGTTTGCCAAAACAATCATCAAAACAAATCTGAAGTCTGATATTTTTCTCACTGCTACCACAGAAAATGTGCACAGGAGTTTTAAAAAATGAAGTGCGGGGGAACCGATGTGCTAAGTTGCTAGAAAGATACAAAAATTATGTTGCGAGTGAATATTTCATAGTACAAAGATATAATTATCTTACCTACATTCACTACAACAAATATTCATACCATACTTAATGCAATTAATCAAAGGAAATCAAGTAGCATTAAAATGTATCATATGATATTATATCAATATAGAAATTGATATAAAAAGACTATATATATGTATATATATGTATATATATATATATACACACTAGTATTCATTATGTAGAATCACACCTTTAGTGTGAGGTTAAGAGGACCCAGATGACTGAACAATTAACCTACTTACTTTCCACATTAGCTGTGAAATCAATATGCTTTTTGTTTAACTTACTTCGCTTCCTTCAAAATTGATAAATAAGTCTGATTAGTAAGAACTATGGCACTTTTAAAAAGTACATTCACAGCCTACTCACTTTATAAAATTATTAACAATTTGCTATGCAACTATAGGGTTTTGACCATAAGTGTTATGATTTCTAAAAATAGATCGAATCAGCTTCATAAAAGGTTAAGCTCTGAATTTTGATGTACAAAGATGCAAATTTTAAAATTCAAATATTATTTTAGAAACTATCTACTTATTTTTGAGAAAATGGAGTAATAACATTATATAGCATAACATATTTCAAAATATAACTGTGAGGATAGGGCTCTAACATAAAATTAATTTAATGTTCGAAGACATAAAAATCCTAACCCGTTATTGAACACTGTATGCATGCCACAAAATTAAATGTGTAAAACACAACATTTTTGGTTTGCTTCCAGTCACACAGCTCCATCCAACAGCTGTCAGTGCCTCCAAAGAGGTCTGCTCAAACCCGAGACGTACAGCTCCACCTGCCGCCCAGGAGGGCTACTCCAATGTGGGGCGCTACTACCAACCAACACCAGGGACAACTCCATGGCAAAAGGCAAACCCAAGAACATAATCACCACACGACAATATGATATGGCACCAGCAGAATCCAGCTCTCCTACTTCAGCAAGCCCTGGATATAGATACTCTAATCCATATTAAGAGCAAGACTCTGACCTTAACTCTCACCTCAGGAAGATGATAGAGATCTTGATGAATCCAATAAAACCCAAACAATGATAACAGACAGACAGGGATCATGTTTGAGATGTGGGAGATGTACCGTTTAGAATTGTGTACAATTTTAAAGTGTTTGGACTTTCAAATGCTGTACACATTTTAGAGTGTTCTGCATAGGACAGATTATTTTGGGGGTTGGTATTATTTTCCAATGAAAACTTAACCGTGTGTGTGTGTGTGTGTGTGTGTGTGTGTGTGTGTGTGTGTGTGTGTGTGGTTATGAAGCAGCAACCTTTTATGAAAACTGTGGAGTTTTGAAAAACCAAAGACATGATTTTAAAATGCACTACATATATTTTCATTTTGATCCAGTGTCATGGGCAGTAACATTTTATGAGGCAGAATTTTTTCATATTTAAATATATGATAAGCATGTAATGAAAATTCTATATAAATAACAATAAATTTCTCTTTAAGATATATATAATATAATCAAAATCCATCTTAAGTTTTAAGCAAAATTCAATTAACCTATACCTACATATGCAGGCTGTTTTTTCTCTGAACTTATTCAATGCATATAGCTTTTAGAATAATAGGATGTATGTACATATAGCTTTTAGAATAATAAGATGTTGTACATTTCAAACAAACTATGTATCATATATATGCAGAATTTGTTTAAGTGATGTATTTTGGTGTTTTTTTTTTTTTAATTTTGTCTTAGGTAGTACTTTTGTACAGAAATTTTGTAACAGATAAATTGAAAGTGTATCTCTGTTTATATGATTTGAAAATCTTGCCAAAATTTTCAAGGAAAAATCAAACAATGTAGGGATTTTTAAATGGCGAAAACAAATAAGCCAAAAACATAAATAATTAAAAAAAATCTCCAGAATCTATCCTCCTTTGCCTTGTCTTCTGGGTGCTTTATTCTCTGCAAGTACTGAATTTGCTACATTTATGTTATACTGGTTACCGCTGTTCTAGTTTGCTTGGCAATAGCATTAAAATGTAACAGCAGTTTTCACTAGCAGTCTTCTACAATCTACTAAACTTTTATAAGTTGAGCAGTTGGCATCAGGAATTATCACATCACTAAAACAAAATGTCAAATTCATTCATGCTGTAGAAAACGATCAGACTTCCATTTCTAGAAGCTGTGTGAGCCTTGCGAGTATCCACTCACCTGTTACGTCTACCAAGAAGTGCAGAAAGGTTTGAGAATCTTAGCCTTCCCTGCACTCCTGCAAATTAAAAGGGAACACAGTGCATTTGCTGAAATGCATCACTGCAGCTTCTTTCCCACATACGCTGTTGAAGCAGAGAATGGGAATGCAAACCCAACACTTGGCATCTGCACTTAAACATCTTCCTCTGTTAAGCCAATCACCTCTGGTGGGAGCTATTATTTTTCGGGAGATATTTACAATAAAATGAATCTAGTGAAGATATATTATTTTTCTAATATAAGCAATGAAGAAACCCAGAATTACTAAACTGACATAAAGTATCAGATAAACAAACTTGAAACTTACTATTTTATATCTGTCAACATACAAAAAGTGAATCATATTAGAGAATTACGAATATTTGTAATAGTTAACATACAGCAATGGCGTCCCAGATAAAATGAGGCTAACGACAAAAGTCAATGAATCATCTTCAGAAAGAAACTATATGTAAAAGACCACGATGCTGCCTAGAGCAGAGATCATAACACAACCCATTCCTCAAAGCTCTCATACACATGAAAATGAAGATCAAATGAAAAATACCAAAACATGCTTAAAACAAAATGAACAATTTCACTGAGCCCTAAAATAATGTAGAGATCACATCTTCAAAATAGACATTATTATTTTTGATTCTGACAATTCATTTACAATAAAACAAAGACAAGAGAAAGTACCAATAGTAAAATTATGGACAGGAATAAAGGTGTGTTAATTTCTGAAAAGAAGAT